>NC_050515.1:4615743-4657419 GCF_002922805.2 Oryzias melastigma
AACAGCTGAGCTGATGAGTCCAGGTGGTGGCAGGTGGTGAGCTCAGAACTCTGGTGAGCGCTCCCTCTATTGACTGGAGACGGTGGTAGCAGGTTGCTCCATGAAACTTATAACGGCTACCCCCTTTATACTAAACATAGGGAGCTGCTACATTCCTGAAAGTTTAAACGTAATTTCACTCAACATTTTTACCATAAACATTCAGAATTCAATCTCGCTATATGATTTTATGATTTTCTTTTTATACATATGTTTGAAACTATTCAATGTTCTACAATCTTTAATGTCTTCATCTAACCTGTTCCAAATATTTACTCCAGCTGTTGAGATGCAGTGTTGTTTTACATCTGTTCTCACACATGTTTTTTTTAACACATTTTTCCCTCTGAGGTTTATATAGTGTCTCATTTTTTAAACAGGTCTTGGAGGCACAATATGAACTTTTAGCCTGTTAATATTATATGATCATTTTTTTTACAATGCTTGTATCCATTTTCATCTCCCTCCTTTTATTAAAATTTCCTGCACTTTTCTGTGATAGTCAACACTTTAGTCACATGCTCTACGTGTGTACCGCGACCATACACACCTGTTGGATCAATAACACCGCTAGACGTTGCACTTGGACAGGTTATTGCTGTTACCCCCCTTACAAACCATGTAATGCTACATTAAAATCAGCGTGTGTTGTCTGCATCTACTTTAGAAAATAAAGACACAAATTGGACCTTTTTACTTGCAGCTGCACTGCCTCCCACGTGTGTTTTCATCTGTATGCTAGCAGGTGGTGAGAGCGCGTGAGAAGCCCCGCCCCTCCCCACTGCATGTGGAAAAGGAGCAAAGTGCACTCCGTGTTCCCGCTTTACCTGTGACACAATATTTTTGGGCATTTGAGCTAAAAACGTATTGGTCCGGTAAAAATTGGTGACGGGTTTCACTTCGGCATCCTTGCATTTCACTGTTGTGCTCACGCGAAACGCCCCCTGGTGGACTTTCGTGAGTTGAAATATCGCGATAGTTTGCCATACCGATATTTTGTCCCACCTGTACCCCAACTTATTGATTTTGGATCAATGCTGTTACGCAAAGGTTTTTTCCAGCACTTTTAGCCTTTGAGCAAAGAACACCTTTGTCATTGTAACTAGTTTCAGCTGAAGGCAGCAAACAGGTTGTCCATCCCCTATGATGGGTACCTGGAATTGTATAATCAGCTTTGTTGCAAGCTGATGCCAAACTGTGGTGTGTTGGTTGAAAGTGAAAGTGCTGTCATGAACCATTCAGCCAACACGAGGGTGGCATGTTTGAGTCCTCCCTATTTTCATGTGTACCGTTGATGCTGGTTCTGGTTCGAGTCTTAGAGCGATGGTTCCCCTCAAAACTCCCAGCAGTGGGGGAGCCTGTTAAGCCCTATGTTTACTATGCTCAATGGGACCCAATTTCTCTTTCTTGGGGGCCCTCTTCTGGTGCCCCTATCAGCTCTGCCGTAGCCTGAGCAGGTGGGAAAGCTGTCCACCGGCCGGCTGGCTAGCGTAGCTGTCAATCCAGCTGAATGGCAACCTGACCAGGGTTTATCTCACCTTCATCCTACAGTTATTACAACAGTCTCCAGGAACCCCACAGTCACCGTAGGTTAAAAATGGAAAAAAAAAAGTCAACTACAGTGTTCCCCTGCTTATTCGTGTTTTATTATTTGCGGTTTCGCGTATTTGTACTCTGGCCTGTCTGGAAAACATACGCACCCCATCCCATCCCTCGCCCCCTGCATGTCTTGGAGCCTCTGCTCCACCTGTCCCAAACTGGTGCATGCTGGAGTGCACAACTTTTGAAAAAGGCCGCAAGTTCCTCCATCCCTGGTAAAAAGAGACCTTCACAGCTCAGTTTGTTTCATGTCAGAGGGAAAAGTGAGCGGTGGCTTGAAGACTCAGGGGAAAGTGAAGTAAGAGCAAAATAACAAACCAGGACGTTTATATCCCGGAGCGCTTTGTGCAGCTGATCCGGCGGAGGCTCCGCCCCACCCCGCAGCTTGAGACTCTCCACAGCCTTCTGTCAAACACAGAACATGTTTGCAATTAACTCCATTTTAAATGAGTTTAGAGACAAGTGAACTCTGATTCACTGACAAACCAGGATCTAAAATTTAAGATAAAATTTACTGTCTTATCAGAGCAGCTTCCTGTCCTGTCCTTTAGTTTTTCTGAACTGTTCATCTTTCAGTTATTCTAAGATCCTGAAATCTGTTATAATCTATAATATATAACTATTTTCAAAACAAATACATCTATTTATTTTCGTCAAAACCTTCTTTTAGAACAATTTAAAACACAATATGTTAATTTAACGCTCTATGCAACATTAAAATAAGATGATCAATACATACTAGATCCAGAAATAGATCCTGAAATCTTTAATGTAGAGTTCAAAGACAAAACTAACAAACTAGACTTACCCCAGGTTCTGCATGGGACACCGTGAACCTGCTGAATCCTGAAGGTGTTGTTCTCACAACATATGATTGTTGCTGTCATATCACTTATGTGTTATCATCTTGAGGTGCAGCTCTGACTGGTGGCCCCTAGGGGCCCCGATTCCCTCTGGCTCTCTCAGTAATCACTCGGGTGACACTCAAACACTTGAGAGGGTGAGCTCAGCTCATCCTTTGTTCAAAGAATACATCAACCGTCTAGGAGGTCTTTGTGGATGCTTTGTCTGGGTCTGGGTATTCTCTGGGTCTGTTAGATCTCTGAACTGAACCTGGAGTTATAACCATTCGAGTTACCTTAAAACTGAAAAGTGAAAAGAAGAAACAAAAATCTGAAGTGGAAAGTCAGAACAACAACAAACTATAGATGAAGCAGAGAAACCAGGAATGTTTTTTCATGCTCAGCTCAGCCTTATGTGGTCGTTTCTGATAACACATTCAGATGTAACACTCACATCGGGTATGTCATGCTCAAGAATTTACTTGCACATGTACCTACAGTTGGCAGCAGCTTGGTGTGAAATGTCAAAGCGGTGTCAAATCTTGCTCCAGGCTTTTTTCTTTCCCAGCTCTATTCCGATATATGGAAGACTTGGTGTCATATGGTTTTGGCCGGGAACAAACTGCAATTATTAATTTTTTTAATGATACATTTTCAAACACTTGGAACTTTTGGGAATTAAAATGGACGCCATCCATATCTCACTACCAAATCTGAGGTCTTGATTAGTCAAAGTTCGACCTGGTTTCACTTTGAATGCACATAGAGCCCAAAAACTGTAGTAGAAACTTGCACAGCTATGAATGAACATGAGTTTTGATCGTGGAAGCATGTCTACATAGACCTTTCATTGAAAGTGGTTGGTTGATCGTGTGTTACTGTTGCCAGTGTGAACATAGCTTCAGAAAAAACAGTTTTTCATAAAAGTTTCTTAAGTTATTGCAGTGTAACTCTGCTGGGTTGTGTCAGCCCTAAGAGCTTTGTGTGCAGCTGCTTCATCACAAACAAGGAACAGTAACCGTGAAAGGGTGAACTGTTCTCCTGGGGCAGGATGGGTTGTTGTGGAGCAGGCTCTCTCTGAGGGCTTCATCCGCCTGGGAGCTCAGAGAATAAGGATCAGACAGCAGCAGCAGGTGAGGCTAGTTTTAGGCTGAGGATGATGGAAGATCAACCGGCTGCAGAAGACATCAGGCTGGGGGGAGCCCCAACAGGACAGGCAGACAGAGCTCAGAAGATGAACAGCAACATGATCCGAGTCTTCCTCAGCTCAGGAATCACAGGTCAGAGCGGCTGGTTTCCAAGTGAAGACACGAGTGATTGTTTGTTTTGTGTGTCTTTGTGTGAATCTGTTTTTAAACATTCTTTGTTTTTAGTGTTTTTAATATGTACTTTATTTGCTTTTATGTTAAGCACTTTGTGTATCGGCCGAATGAAAGGCGCTATACAAATAAATAAAGTTTGAGCTTAAGAAGGTAGTAAAGTGCTATACATACACGATATATATAAACGATTTACCATTTTATCATTGATTTTATTTTAATAGTCAGAGTGCAACAGAGTTCAGGCATCTTGATCTGTTTTTTAAACAACAGCATTAGTTGGTAGTGTCATTTCTGTTCTACCTTGCCTTGAAGGTCTGAGAGGTACAGGGAGGCAGTTGGAACAGATCTAAACTCTGAGTTCTCCCGATGAGAGTATGAGTCTGAAACCGTTGAGAATGGGTTTGTCTGCAATCTTTTCAGAACTTGTTCAAACCAGAGGTTTTTGGTCTGGATCAGAGTTGTTTTCTTCTGAAGATCCTCTTGGTCGGGTCTGGTCTTTGTTTTATGAGGTGTGTTCACACACCTGAGCTCTGCTTCTTTGCATTGATGCTCACTAGATTAGTGAATATAGACCACAATACATTGCGGTCAAACAGTTTCGAACAAAAAGATGTGTTTAAATGTAATTTTTGAATACATCCTCCACATTTTCACCATCAGAACACAGTGGAGTCATAAATTAACGTTGTTAAATGTTCATATTGATTCAATTTTTACTTTGGTGACGTCATATTCGGCGAAACAAAAGAAAAGTAGTTAACATCGTGTCCGAATTGCCTTTAAAATCCAGGGCACTACATAGTCCCGCACTATATAGTTTTTTTTAGAAGTTAGGGGTTAGGGTGGAATTTGGACATAACTTCTGTTTTCTCTCAGCTGTTTTCTACGACTGTAGCCTCAGATTTTTCTTCTGGTCCACAGTTTGCCTTCTGTTGATGAGTTTGGGCTTCAAGGTTGCCGATTGTTTGACAAATCTATGCATCTTGTCTGAGACATTTTGTCTTCAAAACCAGTTTGGCTGTGGGTGAAACCTCAAAAGATCAGCCTATCTGTCTTCATTCATGCATGCACTAAAGACGTTTAATTTACTTTTAAACATGATAAGTATGTAATAATGCTGAATTACGCTAAGAACTAAAAAGTAGGAATCATGTTACAAAGGAACGACACTAAATCTGCCTATCCTTTCCTATGATCTCAGTGATTTCTTTCAATCAGATTCGCTTGTTTGACGGGAGTTTTCTGCTCTGTTTTCAGATATGAGCAGCGAGAGGAAAGCCCTGCTGGAGAAAGCTTTTCCAGAAGTCCTGCTCTTCTGCCGTGGACTGGGACTGGTCTTTGAGGTCTGCTTGATCTGAACTCACTAATACAGCATGAAGCTTCAGCTCCTGATGCATTCCTATGCTAAAATCCTTACTTTCCTATAAAACTAACTTGTAAAAGGCGTTCTACTCCATCAGAGTTCTTTTTGTCCAAATGTTTTCACATATAAACATCTCACCTTTTCTAATTGTCTTCCAGACTTTTCTCAAACAGCAAACATCCGTATTGACACGTTTTCTTGTTGAATTACAAAATTCAAATTGTCTGTAATTCTTGTAAAACGTTAACTTTTTTCCTGACTTTTTTTTACATAAATTTCTATCTGACTTTTTTCTCCCAATTACTTTAATTCTTAATTCTGAGGTCACTTCCTGTCCAGGTGGTGGATCTGCACTGGGGGATTAGGAATGACCCGTTTGGAGACCACAAGGCCTGTGAGATATCTCTTCAGGAGATCCAGATGTGCAAAAGGCTGTCAGCTGGACCCAATTTCATTGTGAGTCTGTGGTTATTTTCAACACAATCCAAGAAATTTCTGTTGAAAGGATGGTCACTGATCATTTCAGGCTGTTACAGGCTGTCACTGACTTTTACTAACAGTTACTGACTATTAGAGATAAAGATTGGCCATTTATGGACAGTTTTTGCCAATAGCTATGTTTCCATTGACTATGAAATTGGGTAAATTGGATTTGCAATGACAAAATTGTCAAATGGAAACACAACATTTTTGAAGACTCACTTTTCTTGAAAACTAGTTTTTGTTCTTGAAGGAGGTAGTTTTCAAAATTGACATATTTTGCAAAACTGCAAAGGAAACACTTTTTTAAAAATTAAATGAGTCACATGACCAACAATTGGATACCACACTTATCTGTGCAATGCCTTGGGTACTGCACATCGGGTACCACAAGAGGTCCCACAGCATCACAGCTCATCAAAAGTTGAGCATGTCATGCAGAGTTGTTGGATCCACTTCATCCATTCCTGCTCCCACATAGCTTGATGCTCAGTGGCCTCAATAAGACACCGACGTCTCCTTTGATGAGCGCAAGTGCTGTGGTAGAGATTTGAATCTATCTGCTGTAAATCAAAATATTGTTGGCATCTGTTGCCATGTTTTTGAATGACTTATTGCATCAGAGTTTGATACATAAATGCAGACTTTTGAAAGTCCAGTTCATCCTTCTCTTTCTCCTTATTTGTTTTTGTATCTGGTCTGGGCTCTAAAGGCGCTACTGGGGAACAGGTACGGCCATCGAGCTCTTCCTCGACTTATCCCGGAAAAACAGTTTGAAGTGTATTTGTCCAAACTCTCCAATACCCCTGGGGGAATCAAGCAGCTGCAACAGTGGTTCAGAAAGGACACAAATGCTCTCCCGCCCACCTACGTCCTGCAGCCAATCACAGCTTACTTCCCTTATTACTGTGACCTACGACCTGAAAGTGAGCAGCAGCACAACCGGGATGTTGATTCATGGCGTTTAACAGAGACTCAGTTGCTGCAGCTTCTTCGTTCGGCTGCATCAGAAGCTGAAGCTGCAGGAGAGATCCCAGCTGAGCTGAAACGGAGCTTCTACACTTCAGGTGAGTGAACCTCCCCAAAGACCCCCTTCTCTGTTGTCCCTGAGTTAAACATGAGTATCTTTCCTTCATTTTTATAGTCACTGAGCAAGAGTTGGAGCAGGGTTTATGGATTGGAGGCAACCCTGCAAACGCACTGCTGTTCCTCAGAGAACAGAAGGTAAAGGAGCGGCCCAAACGACTCGCCAAGTTCATGGATGCCACTGCCAACGGGCTGCTGGACCCTGAGGCTCAGAAACTCCTGACAGAGTTGAAGTCACAGCTGTCTGCTACCTCACAAAACAGCCTTAACCTTCACTGTGTGGAGCTCAGCAGAGGAACCATTGACCCAAAGCGTAAAGAGCACGCTCAGTACCTGGACATCCTGTGCCAGCAGTTTGTCTCTCAGATGAAAGCCAGGATTGAAGTCGCGGTGAGTTCAAGGAGGACAGGAAGGTGGAAGAAGTTATGGGGGAGTGCTGAGGAGGATGAGGACAAATTACCTTTGGTGCTTGAAGAGGCAAAGCAGCACAGCATCATGAGTGCTGAACTATGTAAAGGACTGCATGGTAGAGAAGGAATTCTGGGAAAGATTTGCCTTGCCATGTGGGAGTCCGGCCAAAAACGCCACAGCCCACTGGTGGTTCATGGAGCTGCTGGGATGGGGAAAACTGCTTTGCTTTGCAAAGTCGTGCAAGAGGTGCAACGGGTCCTGGAGGCCAGGGTGGTGCTGGTGATCAGGTTTCTAGCAGCATGTCATCCACAGAGACCTGACTTAGACCAAGTCCTCCATAGTGCTTGCCTGCAGGTGAGTTCCGCATGTGGTCTGGCTCCACCCACACCCATGACAGCGAGCAGTCCTACAGAGATGCAACAATTCTTCAGGAACATCCTGGAGGAGGCCTCTCAGCAGGGTTGTACTCTGCTCATTGTCTTTGATGCTCTTGAGCAGCTTGCAGAACAGAATCACACCCACAAACTGCACTGGGTACCTACCAACCTCCCACCCAAAGTCCACCTGCTGGTCTCCATGGATACCTGTAGTGAGGCGTTTGTGAACATGCGATTGAAAACAGACTCTCTAGAGAATTTCTTTGAGGTGGAACGTTTGTCTGGAGATGAGGGGGAACACATCATGGAGTCACATCTGCGAGCCTCACAGCGAACGCTGACCCCCGAGCAGAAAGACGTGGTGCTGCAGAACTTTACTCCAACTGGCTGTCCACTTCACCTTAAACTGATCCTGTCTGCTGTCCAGAACTGGACATCCTTCACCCCATTGACCGAGCAGCTGTTGGGAGCCAACACAGAGGAAGTGATGTCACAGCTGCTGCACAGACTGGAGCACAAACACGGGAAGGAGCTGGTGGGCGGAGCTTTGGGATACATTGCCTTAGCAAGGTGAGGTAATTATTTACCGAGAATGTGTGAGTTTGTAAGCTGTGAGCGTGTTCTGATGCCATCCGCAGTTCATCAGCCATGCTAATTCACAGGGAAGGCCTGCTGGAAGCCGAGCTGTACGATGTCATGTCTTTGGACGACGATGTCATCAGTGAGGTATACAGGTACACCCATCCTCCCACTCCTTCGCTGATTAGGCTTCCACCCCTCCTCTGGGCCCGACTCAAACGGGATCTCAAGGACCACCTGGAGGAACGTTGGACCAACGGAGTTGTTGTGATCGCTTTCAGCAGCCGGTAAAACTTTGGGTCGATCAAGGCCTCTATTATCAACACTCAATATCAAATCAGCTTCTAAATTAGCTGAGTTTGCAGAATGAGAAGGCCTTCTAGCAAAATAGGTTGAGCTTAAAGTCAGATTTAAACATAAATGAACAATGTGAGAATTTTTTTTTTTTTCTTTAATTTGAATGCCTAAAAATCAAAAGTCCTCAATGTTGTCATGTCTTCAGGGTGGGCTATTAACTTCAGTAACAGTTTATGGGGCTGGGTTGATAAAGTCCATAAATTGATTTGAAACACTTTAAGTTTCAATAATTGATTAATAAAAATGAGATCGATTTCGCACATAACTTTAAAGCTAGCTAGCATAAAGCACTAACGCGTGGTCGATCTAAACATACGTTGCTGACTAAATGAACATCTTTATATACTTACTGGCAGGAACTTTACAAAATTCTTTAAAGGAAATGTTTTAAAGTAACCATTTTTGGTCTGAAAAATGTTTTTTTGCTCATAGTTTCTTCTTCTTCTTCTTCTGGAATAAGGTGTACTGCTCTAGCACGATCGCCATTTAGTGGTCAAACAGAAAGTAAACTGTAGTAGATTGTTTATGTATTTCCAAACAAATGTGTCCAAATCTGTAAACTCAAAATTTAACTGAATTGACAAAATTTTAATCGATCCAAACTTTTGTGAATTGAATCAAATTGTTTTCTGGAAATTATAATCGATACTCAGCTCTAACAGTTTAGTTAGAGGGAAACAGCAGAATGTCATTTGCATAAAGATGTAAACCATCTGGCCTGAATCTGTTTCCTCAGCGTCTACATTTTTATCAAAATATATGATAGAACGATGATAGAACTTTGATGTGTTTAGTAATGATCTGATGCTTCTCATTAGACGTCTTTCTGAGGTGGTTTTAGGCCACTATCTGACATCAGAAAGACAGGGGAGATGCCACAAGATTCTAGGGGAGTACTTTCTCGGTCGATGGTCGGGGAAGCTCAAGCCGGTGGCGTTGCCAGGTCTATCCCTGCTGCTGTCTGACAGAAAGGTACCAATGATCCATTCAAAAGCCTTGTAGCATGAAACACCTGAAAGTGTGTGTCTTGACCACATGTTTAAATAAGATTGAATTGAAGCTTGAATGTCTTCTGTGGCTTGCTGAAGATTCATTTTACCACCATCTCTGTAAACTGAAGTGCATAAAGAGTATTAGCTTGACAAAAGTTGGACCCTCCACAGGTTGAAGTGATGGGCATGTTACATCTCATAAGGCAGCTTTACTCAGTACAGGCTAAAGCTGTTATCTGGTGTACTTTAGCTGAATGGAGGTTTGCTTTAAAAGCAGATGTTTGAACCCACAAACAAAAACTAAAGATCTTTTGTCCAATGGTGCACCGGGATTAGATTGAAAGGGTAACTCATCCACTGCCCCCTGAAGCTGGTTTATAAACATGGTAAAAAAAAGAAGCTAGACCCAGGTCAAGTCACCAGTTAGCCACCAGGGGACTACAACTATGTCAATATTTTCTTTCTGGGGACGTCGCAGGTGACACCTATGTAACAAATGCTCTTTGACATTCTGTAGCTTTCAGTCATTCATACGATCAATGTGAATCAGATGATTCTGAGGTGGAGAAAAGCTGCTGCACTCTGAGATAGAATCAACAAATTCACAGAAATTAACCGGAACCTGGCGAAGCAGCTTAGAGCGAAGGGCGGGCTGGGAGTGCTTTGCGTTGAACACTGAGAGTCGTATAGACTCAGAATGACAGACTGAATGAATTGGAGACCAAAGTTGACGCCCCTTTTACCTGCGTATATCGCATCAAAGTCTCCTTTGGGACGTTGGAAACAATTAATTAGAGCTCGACTTGATCAGTGAATATTCTGCCATAAAGAAGCAACTGGACATTCAGCAGGCAGGCAGAAGCTGTGTCTGCCTGCCTAAACAAGCACCTCCAATCAGGAACTCCTGGGCCAAGGACCACTATCCCTTGAACGAACCAAAACAATCCACTGAAGGTGCAATAAGCACAGTCCGTTGTCATGTCCCGTTCCTCCCCTCTCCATGACCCTTTCTCTAGATTTCAACGCCCTGGTGACCGACCAACCACCCGTCCGTCCATCTGTCTGTCATGCTTCACTGCTATGCTTTGTTGTATCAGTGCTAAGCTACAGAATCAGCTGGAATTACTCTAGCGGTTGAAGAGTTATGGTAGTCAAAAAGATGCTATGGCTTTGATGCTAAAGGATAAATGTAAAACAACTTTTTTTTTTAAAAAAGCAAACTTGGCTACAATCTGGTTTCAAAGTCCTTTTGTCCTTGGTGAGGAGATTTATCTGAAACATCTGTACTTGGGGTGAATTTCAAAATAAAATTGTAAAGTAGCAGTAAGCAGGACTTTGTTTCTCTTTTGTTGAAGACATTCGTCTCTCCTCCAAGATCGTTTTCTTAATTCTGAAAATACTAGGTAACCAAGTTTAGCTGAGTGTTTTGAACACCTAATTTGATGGAATCATTCTGGATGATGAGAATCTAGACTTTTTTGTTTTAAAATGTAAAAAAAATAAAGAAATTGGGAATGCTGCATTGTGCTTTATTTTTGTCGACAAAGGTCCCGCCCCAGCCATTGTGGTTTGCCCCTGGATTGGCTAACATACGGAAGCTTCAGGCACTTCCCTATCACTTGCTGCATGCTGGTCTGTGGGAGGAGCTACGACAGGAAGTCATAAGTAAGTCTTGAATTTCTTTAACACTCATGAAGGTAAATTCAGTCTCAAATCGGAGATATTAAAATGATCTACATCATGAAAGTTTGAATGAAAATATGCTTCAATTTATTTGGAAATAATTGTTGTATATTTTGCATTTCATTAGTTTTTAAAGATTTTCTGGGGGGGCAGGTCACAGCTGAGTGCAGGGCGCCCTCTGATGGGCATTTTGAAACTGTGAGTAAGTTAGAGAAGCTTTTTTTATGTTTACATCAGAAGTATAGAATGCTTTTTAAAAGCTCTTCACACAGATGTTTGAAATTCTCTTTTTCTTTCAGATGGGCCACAGATAGTCATCTTCCTCCGTTTAACTGGGTCTTCATCCTAATTTCTCTCTTTTCCCCTATAGCTGCATCTCTTCTAAAGGAAACACCTTCTCTAACCTCAGCCTCGTCTCTTTGTTGTCTCTAAATCTTCCAGGATCTCTTCTTTCCAGGTCTTCCTCACATCTCTTTGGTTGTTGCTGACACTCGTCTCCTGTCACTCCTTCTGCTTCCATACTCACGTCAGGGATTCCAGTCTGAGCCTGTGGTGCTGTGTGTCTGCAGGCAGTGCTGAATGGCTGTTCTGTAAGAGCAGAGTGTGCGGTGTCTCCAGTGTGATCCGTGACCTGGACCAGGGCTCCAAGTACATGGACTGCACAGAAACCGGCCTGATCAGAGACGCTCTGGCCTTGATTAAGCCGGGTCTGGACTTCCTTGATGGCCATGTTGGTGGGTGTGATTCAGTTGATGCTTCTTGCTGGTTTTCAACCTGATCTGACCCCCCCTCCCCATATCTCACCACTGTGTCTGTGTGGACAGGCAAGTCTCAGTTTTACGGCGAGCTCTTGGCCCGACTCTCCGCCCTGTCCATAGTTTTCCCCTCTCTCATTGGTCGGCTCTGCAGTCAGATCAACGACTGGTTCCTGACATGTCCAGAGCCAGCTCTTATCCCGAAATGCAGCTTCCTGCAGCAACCAGGGGGGGCGCTGCAGCACACTCTGAACACCACCAATGCAGGTAAGACACTCGCCTGTATCAGGTCTTGCATCAAATGTTTATTGTAGTTCTGGTCTGTCGCAGGATTCTGTCTTCAGGTCTCGCATGAGCACAGATGATTGATTATGTTTTTGATCAGGAGGGGTCAGCAATGATGCATTCTGGGAGGAAAAGAGGCAGAACATCCAAACCAAGTCACGCTCTGTTTCAGTTTGTCCAATGGAAACCTAGATTAAATTGTTTTAAAAGCATGTTCATCTCAGCCGTTAGAATCTGAGAAGCAAGGGACACCTGCAGCATTGTGCCCCCCAGGGGGCGCTCCCCTTAGAATGTGATGTCACTGAAAACTATGGATGTCAAATCTGGACTGATCTGGGAGAAGTTTGTAAC
This sequence comes from Oryzias melastigma, assembly GCF_002922805.2. Lineage (NCBI taxonomy): Eukaryota > Metazoa > Chordata > Actinopteri > Beloniformes > Adrianichthyidae > Oryzias > Oryzias melastigma. Next base: position 4,628,265 of record NC_050515.1, read on the forward strand.
CTCAAACTGATGTTCTGCAGTCAGGTTGTGGTTTGAAGTGAACCCTGATGGTGTTTCAGGGGGTGTCAGAGAAAGTCTGACAGGTGGGGGCCCAGTCTGCAAAGACTGTACAAACTGAAGAGTTTCTTAAAAAAAGAATAAGTTCAGAACGGTTTGAGCTGAGGTCTGCAGAACTTGTGGATCAGTTTTGTGACCAGATTAGTCACCGGGTTGCTGGAGCCTATCCATACTACTGTTTGGTGGAGTTGCTCCAGGTCACTTTCAAACCAAGGGCAGGGATCTGCAACCTGTGGCTCCAGAGCGTCATGTGGCTCTTTTATACCTTTATTGTGGCTCTTGAGCTTTAATGAAAAATGCTATTAATTCATTAACTTTTGTCATTTGTTTAAAATTTAAATATGTCAAACCAGAGGGCAAAAAAATGCCGTAGAAATTCAGTAGAAATGTTCTTTAAATTTGTGTTTTTATTGTAAAGTTAGTCAAATAAATGTCTCCTCAAGTCACTAAAGTAGTTAAAGTTTCAGTTTAAAACAATTTAAAATGATAGAATTATGTGTTTTTGTGACTTTCATCTTAAAAAATGACAGTAAAAAACTCAGATTATTTTTAATGTTTTGAGTTTTTTTATATATAATAGGATATTACTTCAATGTTTGTTATATTTTACAGTAAAAGTAAAAAAATCCTAATGATAAAAAATATGTTTGACGATTTAAAATTTTATTTTGAAGTTACTTTGCTACAGCTTCATCTCAATTGGTGTATTTTATTTTGAAGGGAACTTGTGTGTGCTGCTATCAAAAGTAAAAAAACAAACTGTTATGGAAACATAAAAACACTGTTAGAGTTTATTATTGTAATATTTAAAATATACATTTTATAATGATCATAAAAACATAGATATTGTGTAACAATAATGTTGTATTTTCCGGCTCTGGCTGGATTTTGGTCTGTAAGAAACTGAACCTTTCAGTGTTAGAGGTTTCAGAGGGAAAATTTAGAATCATCAATCAACCTATGAAACATGTTTTTGGACTGTGGGAGGAAACTGGAGTGTCTGGAGAAAACCCACACATGCACAAAGAGAACATGCTAACTCCACACAGAAAGAACACAGCCAGGATTTGAACCAGTGTGAGACCAGAGTGGTAACCACTACACCCCCGTGTGCAAATTTCGCACATTTTGAGACCAGAGGAGGTTTGTCAGAAAAGGCAGACTGGATTTCTGAATCCTGATCCGCTGCAGTGCAGCTGTCATGGCTCTGAAAGTTGATGACAGGTTTACAGACACGTCTTCAGGGGAGTTTTGTTGCCGTGTTGCAGGCGTGCTTTGTGTGGATGCCAGCGCCGCTCTGCAGATGCTGGCTGCAGGTGCTGAAGATGGAGGGGTGGCGATCTGGAGCCTCGAGGACCAGCAGCTGCTGCACGTTCTACTGGGACACTCGGGTCAGTCCGGCACACCTTAGAACACGAGGGGAGGGGGGCCTGCATGCCGTTGAGGGATAGCCAGGAGAGACTTAATCAACATGAGGAAGACCTCAAGTGATGATGCTTAGGTCCCGCCCACAACTCAGGCTGAATTTCTAATGAACTGCTGCTGCTCTGCAGAAACTATGTCCTAGAAAACAACATACGTTTTTTTTTTTTATTTTGGCCAAAAAACGGCAAAATCCTAATTCAAAGAGTGCTGGAAACGCTCTGAAAATAGATCAAAAATGAGTTTTTAAAGTGAACAGACTTCTAAATGACTTCAATTTAAATCCTAATTCTTCTGCGATGTCCAGCTGCAGTTCTGACCGTGAAGCTGGAGTCTGGCGCCCCCTCCTGTCTCTCCGTGTCCGCTGACGGCTCTCTGAGGAGGTGGAGCCTGAAAAACGGCCAACAGCTGCTCTGCATCCAGGAGGCGGTGCCTCTAGACTCCACCCCCTCATCGGTTCAGCTGCACCTGTCAGAAGAGCTGCTGTTTGTTCACACCAGGACACAGGTGCGTTGTGGGAGGAGCCTGTTTCTCTCGTGCTGCAGCTGGACAGTCCAGCCTTTTGTTTTTCAGCAGCTTGGATGATTCTCAGCTTTTTCAGTTCAGGAGAAATGAGCATCAGCTTTCAGAGCTGACAGCTGCGGGTTCCTCGCAGGTGAAGGTGTGGGGGCTGGATGGAGCCGAGCTCCAGCTCTGCAGCAGCCAAGAAGAGGTCACTGTGGTTCTGGGGCTTCTGGGAGAATCTGTGGTGTCCCTGTGCGACTCCAGCTGGGTCCAGATTTCTCATCCGGTTGACAAGACTCAGAGCACAAAGGCTCAACTGGAGCCGTCGGGGAGGAGAGTGACTGTGGTGACGTCTGTGACGTCCCCCCGGCGGGGGAAAGTGTTGGTGGTCTCTGAGGAAGGTCACCTCTATCAGGTGAGTCACCTGCAGTGACCTGACACACACAGAAAGTCCCGACCAAAACATGATCAAAAGATACCGCTAATAAACAAAAGCAAAATCTTTGTACATTTCTTGGAGCTTTTTGGATTACTGTGTCTGACAAACACTAAACTATTGAAACTTTCAATAACAAAAAACGCAAACTATTTTGACTCCAGATCTTATTTCTTTCATTTTTCCGTCATCAGCAGAAATGTGTGCAGTCCTGTTTAAAATAAAAATGTTTTTTGTGTGTTTTAAAAGACACAACACGAACACACAAGAGGATTTTAGACATAATGACATTTATACATTAATGTAGTCAAAGAAATTCTGTTGGTTAATTAAAATCAAACACTAAATGAGGAAGTCTAACTTTGAAAATGTTTCATGTTATCTGTCCAGATCTGCAGGGACAGCAAACTCTCAGCTGTGGAGTTTCCTCTGCGTCCATCTTTGATTTTAGTTGCTGAGGATGAAAAGATTCTGGTGACAGGTAACTCAACACAACCAAACACAACCGAATACAAACTCAACACAACCAAATTAAACAAATGAACACAATACAAACTTATCACAACTAAACACAACCAAACACAATTGAACACAATCGAACACAACTGAACACAACCAAATACAAACTAAACACAACCAAACTCAGCTAAAAATAAGAGTTGAACAAATAAACACAATACCAACTAATCACACCTAAACACAACCAAACACAAACAAATACAAACTAAACACAACTGAAAACAGCCAGACACAACCAAATGAACACACCTAAACAAACACAATCGAATTCAAATAAACACAATCGAATGAACTTGGTAAAACAAAACCGAACACACCCAGGCTCAAACCAAGTGAACACAACCAAACAAAGCCAAACACAACAAAACTCTAAAAACAGGAATACATATGTGACTATAACCTGCACCCCAATCTTAAAATTTTAGACATAAACTTTATTATAATTATGACGTCAAAACAAATTATTGAAATAAATCTCTGTGTGTGCGTGTCAAAATACTTTGTATGACAAACCCACACATGAATTTATTTCCAGAATTTAAAGTCCAGGTTCTGATCCGTGTCTCTGCAGGCTGTGAGCGCACTCTGAGCCTCTTTAGCATTGATGGCGACTCAGCAGATCGAATCCTCGAGCTGCAGCACGACGACACCATCCTGTCCGCCTGCCTGTCCAAAGACAGCCGGCAGCTCGTCTCCGGAGCTGCAGACCAGCTGATCAGAGTGAGGAGCATTCAGCTTTCCTTTAATGCTTCCCCAAATTCAGTAAGGGAGCCTCGGAGGAACAAAACATGGTACTTCTCTGCAGGTCTGGTCGGTGACCACAGGGGCACTGTTGGACTTCTTCTGTGGTTCCGACGCTTCCGTCACCTCGCTGCTGTTCTTCAGAGACTTTGTTGTTTCTGCATCATCCACCAAGTCTGCAATCCACCTGTGGAGTCTGAAATATGACTGCAGACTCAAACACCCCGCCCACATCCCTGCTGGCTCCGCCCACGCTGCCCTCACCAGAGATGGCAACCAGATCTTCTACATCCACCATCAGAGCCAGAGAGAGGTCGTGAGATGGAACAGTCAAACAGGTCAGAGCTGAAAAAGAGGTTTTCTCTGCTGTTTCAGAAGTGTGGCTCAGTTAAGACCAGAACGGTTTGGAATGACTCTTTAAAAAAGACTCTTTAAAATCACAGGGGTGTGGTGGGACCTCCCAACAAGCTTTTTTCATGATTGGAGAGAGTGGTTGCTATAGAAACAATGGCTCAGTCTGACCCAGACCTATCACTTCTTACTATGTCATTCGGCTACAACATGGCAGCGACCATGTCTTGACTGAATTGACTTAATTTGGTTGGAGCCAGAAAAAAATCATTGGATGACATCACCCTCACTCGCTCCAGTCCCCATAAGCAGCTGTCAATGGTTTTGGGTTAAGGAAGCTTCAGCGTTTGTCTAAAAGAAAATTGTCTGTTGTGACATTCAGTGAACTCAAGGGTAAAACAGGAATCTTTTTGGCAGCAAAACATAGCTTTTTTTTTAATTTATTTATTTTTAATAAAATTTAAGTTCCACTTCAATCATCTTTTGGTTTATTTTAAAAGTGTTCCCAGTGGTCTTTTAATTATGATGTTTTTAGCCAAAATCAAAAAACCTGTATGATTTTCTAGAACAGAAACGCAATTTTAAGCTGAATTTCCCTTTTATATGTCCTCATCATAAGAAAATTGCTACAAGCAAAAATTGAAGCACCAAAAACAATTATAACTGAAGTGGGTCTTTAAAACAAAAAAACGCCACCAGCACGTTTTCCTTACTGAAGCTTCCCTCACAAATGTGGACGCCAGTGCATTTCATCCCATCCATTTCCTTCTCTTTGCACAGGTTCTCTGGAGGAGCGTCTGGCCGTCTCTGCGGAGGTTTCCTGTCTGGAGCTGGCTCAGCACAAACGTCTGCTCCTCTGCGGTTTGACCAGCGGCACCGTCCTCATCTACCCGCTGAACCTCCCCCAGGAGACGCTCTGCATCCCCCCTCCAGAGAGCCTGTCGGGGGTGCTCTGCCTGGCCGTGAGCTCTCAGGAGAAGAACGTGGCGGTGGCTTATGAGGATTCGGTTTCCCTGTTTGAGATGGCCACCAGGGACAGCTTCCCCACAGTGGAGGGGCCTCTGAGGAGGTTCCCCATGTCGCTCCTGCATGCCCCCCTGTCCTGCATGGCTCTGCTGGCCGACCGGAGGCTGCTGTACGGGACTAGCTGTGGGGGGGTGAGGCTGCAGGGTTTTAGCGGCACCATTTCTGAGCTGGAGCCTCATGGAAGCAAAGTGACTTGTGTGACGGCCAGCAACTGGGGGTCCCACGCTCTGGTGGGCTCCCAGGACGGTGTGCAGAGACTGTGGGCCCTGAACCCGCCATCCCTGGACCACACCATGGAGCACAAGGTGAGTGAGGGCTGATGGGAGACTGAATGAGATAACACCTAACTGGTTGGAGGCTCTTCTCCGCTTCCATGTCAGGGTTTCTTCTTCCACGGCGTGATCTCTGCCGCCTTCTCCGAGAGCGACCAGTTCGTCTTTACAGGATCTCAAGACAGAACCATTAAAGTCTGGGACGTGGCGTCCGGTAAGCAGACGGACTGATTACAGTCACCCAGGTAGAAAAAAAAATTAATGAAAAGGAACAAATCTAGCATGAGACAAAGGCGGAATCAGAATTGCTTCCCTACCATTACGGCTTCTATACATCGCTACATTCATCCCTCCAACAGAGATATGAAAAAATAGTGTCTCCCATTTTGGATGTCACTAACATTCTATGAGATTATTTTTCTGTAGTCACCAGTCATCTATGTTAGCACGTATTTGAACCAATAGGGAGGAGCCAAATGAGTAGGGAATGAATCTGGATTCGGCCAAAAATAGCTCCAGATAAGTCTGAATACTGAACGCGATTTGTCTTTCGCTCTTTTTGATGTACAGTGAATTTGGTACTGTCCAAAAATGTGTTTGCAAAAATGATGCTCAAGCTATATGAGGGAGGAGCTTCTGTTTTTGGCCTCATTGATACATAGAAGCATTGACTCTAAATCTCGTTTGCAATGCATGGAAGACGTGGATGATGTTGGGAGATCTGGTTTATTTATTTAGAAAAGCTCTAGAGTATTGGTGATCACATCTCCATGTCTGGGTTCATGAGATCATTCAGAGACTCTCCTTGTACGGTGACCCCAGGCTTACACCGCTAGCGTCTCGGCTCCATTGCGTGCGCCGCAGTCTTTTCGTAACATTAAAAGTGCGAGAGGAACTTCCACTGCATGCGTTCACGTCCTGCGTCTGCGGACTGACCTCTGCGTCGCTGCGAATCCGTTTCGTTTGGTTCAAACTTTGACGGACGACGCAGCTGATCTGCAGCACTTTCTGTGAAGTTGGGGCTATTCACGACTTAAACCGGAAACCACGCGAGCGAATTTGAAGTGCATCTGGTATATTTTCAAAATAAAACAAACTTTCCGCCGAACTCACCGGTTTCAGCGAGTTGTAAACATTACGTAATTTTCGTGTTACTCAAAGTGTGTTGCAGCACAGCGTTGTCAGTCATAACCATGGACAAAGGGAAGCTGATCATAGAGATCCAGCACTACTCTGTCTGGGCTGAGCTTTCACAGGCTGTGGCTGGAGCAGCAGCCAGTGTAAGCTATCGGCTGTAGCTAGTCCACTCCCGCGACGCAACGAAGCCTTGACGCTAGCGGTGTAAGCTCGGGGTAAGCCTCACCATCTACTGCAAGAGCTGTGTCTGAATGGTGGCTGCTTTCAGCGGAACTTCTGTCTCTCAGTGACCCAGTTTGATGACTATCTATCCCACATTAGTCAGAGAAGGGAAAAGGTACAAATAAAATTAGAGGAACTTTTTTTTTATTGTCTTGACGCAATTTAGAAAAATATCTCAAAGTTTAGAAGGAGAACGATCACATTCTCCTCCAACAAACCATGGATCAAAGCGGAGTCCCTGATTGGTCGATGTGAATTCTTTGCCAGATATTTGAGCGGGATCAGAAGTCTCACTGCATGCGTAAACGTGCCAAAGGACCTCTGATCACGTCTATACATGGACTTATTGAAAATGGACGGCCCTACTGCATGAATTGAGTTCGGTGTAAATGCAGCTGAAGACATAAAGCTGTAGAAAGGGTTCTGACACAAACATTTTGCTCAAATTTAAGCTAAAATATGCCTGAAGACTGCATAAATACTACTCAAAGACATTTATCATTATTAATACTCAAGTTATTTTTTCCCAAAACCATAAAATTCAGGTGAACACAGATACTTGGAGAACTCCAGTGCTCACAGTGAACCGGCAGAACCCTCGTTGATGTTGGTGTAATGCGGTTCTGGAGCCTGACTCTTTGCTTGTTCTGCTCAGGGAAGCTGCTGTTCGTTCAGTACGTGTACTCACCCGTCGTCCGGATGGTGACCTTCAGGAACGGCTTTGCCGCCTTGACCCAGCAGGGTTCTGTCATCAGGGAGGCGTTCCGCTGTCCGGACCACGTCAGCCCAGACTACAACCCCCTGAGGAGCATCAGAGGTCAGTACCGGCTCACCTCAAGGGACAAGAACCGGGATGCCCGGAGAACCTCTGTGTCCGACCTCCAGCACTTCAACCCAGCCCAGTTCAAGCTGAGCCTGATGGGCCCGCTCAGAGCAGAACCCTCCTCCGCCTGTGTCCTCCTGTAGGAGAGCATGACTCGCCTTCCTGTATGGCGCATGGAAGTTAGTCAACAACTCTGACTTTAAAGTTTTTCAAGAAATGAGTAAATGAATGAGAAGTTGGATGTTGTTTGTGCTACGATGTTCTAAAATCCTCCAAACCTTTAGTGGTCATTTATCAAGTGGAAGCTCATGATCTCGAGTTTACAAAGGACTTGTGTGATATTGTGAATTTTCAGAATAAAATGGTTAAATCCCATCAGAAAACGTCCAGTTTGGATGAGAAAAATAAAGGTTTACTGCGACAGAGTCTCAGAATGAGCTCACCGTAGAAGTCAAAGTTCACCTGAACTCTGGACTAAACAAGTAAACTCTGCTCCTCTGGTCACTGCAGAGGAGTTCTTGCCTATAGTAACCTTTAAGGAAAAGCCTCTGTTTTGTATTTTCAATGTATTTTCTCAGTTTTCTCTTTCACTCCTTGGTTTACAGTTTTAATTCGCTCTCAGTGCTGTGCCTAATTTTACGTCTGGGTGGGTCTTGGCTACCAGGAAATGACTGACTCGAGGAGATAGAGGTCAGGGTGACGTCAGAACAGCGTCTGCCACCTGTGTCATCCCTCCTCTGATGTACCAAACTGTGGGAGAGCATCACCACTACTGTACATCATGTGGGAAACATGTTGATTTATTTTAGTGACTGGATTTCCTCATTCATGGCTTTGATTCTTTCCCTTGAGTCAATTGACTGTGTTAGATGCTACCTAATGCTGAGTAGCTGTCATGTGTCTGTGTCCCTTTTCAATAAACTTCTTCAACAAACAGGTTTCCTCTTCTCTCCAGTAGGATTCCTCCTGTACTAAACTCGACTCTTTTTGGTTTTCTCATCAGATTTCTCCCCTTTTGGGTTTTTTGTCTCCTTTTATTGACTCTAGAACGGCCTCACAGCTCATGACATTTTCCTAGCACCTACAGGCTACATCATTTTGTTCTTCCTCATTCGTCTATGTTTGCTTTTCCACACTTGACTTTTCAACCAATGTAACATTTCTGTGTCTGACCTTTCTCTGTCAGGATCATACATTAGAAAGGCTGCTCTGTTCTTACCAGAACTGACAAAAAAAACCTTCTTCACATTTGGAATTGAGCCTTTTCTTTCCCTGTTTGAGTCCACATAGAAACCTACATTTCCACATCTTTGATAGGTCTGGGCTTTCATTGATCACCATCTGACAAAAGGTATTTACATATCTCTACAGATCTGATCTGATACACTTTTCTATTCAAAAAGAGAAACATTTGCGACAAATCTCTCTGTGACTGCAGTGGATCTCTTATCAGCATCTGAAAACAAACATTTCCTCTGAACATTCATTGGTAAAAGTTACACACATTTTTATACAACAATAAACTTGTGTTTTTAAACCTGCTAAACCTGTGAGTGTTATCAGCAAATGAATCCTTACGTTAGTATCTGGATTTCTGTTTGGAGTTTGCACAAACATTTCCTGAAAACACACCTCACACTTTCCTGTAGGCTTTCCTGCTTTTTCACTTAAAGTCCCACGCTGATCATCTTTTGGTCTACGGCAAGCTGAAGGGGTCAAAAATCACCAGGAAAATTAGTTATGAAAAACACAATTTTTCACACACGTTTTAAAAGTAGCTCATAAATTACGTCTTGTGTTGCCAAAAAATGGGTGTGAAAAGTGGGTTTAAAAACGCACGTTGAAAGTGGCGTTTTGTTGTGTCACATACCTGTGTTGAAAACGCTGATGTGCTTGAATAAAACGGCTATGGCTGATGACTATGTTAAACTCCTGTTGTGACCTAGTGGTTAAGGTACCTCTATTTTGACTTGTTTGTCTCCCATGTGGGAATTGTGAGTTCAATCTCACAGCATTACATGTCGGTTTCTTCATGTTTTATAACTTTTTCTTTTGCTAAACTTCAGCAACAGTCTCATTTTGATTGTAGTTAGTGTTTCTTTTTTGCTCTTCATCTTCATCTTTTTTGTTTTTAGAAGTATGTATTACTAAAGATGTCATGCAATTTATTAATTGTAATCTATAATTCAGTAATCAAATTAATTAATTTTAATTCAAATTATTTTTAATAATAAGAATACATTTTATTTGAAGCGCCTTTCATGACACCCAAGGACACTGTACATGATAAAACAGAATAAATAGACATAAAAACAGAGCACAATAAAATTATATAAAAATAAATAAGTTAAATAAGTTAAGTTAAATAAAACTAAAAAGGTGGCTTATGAAGTTTTTTTGTTATTAAAGACTTTCAACCTTTACTTTGACTCCACTGAGGGGTTATTTTCTTATAAATCTTTAACAATTACATGTATATATATAAAACATCAGGTCCATCAGTGCCAATTTAACACACCAAAAAACACTAGGAAGACTTTTCTTATAACCAGACATTCATTCATTCATTCATACATTTATTCATTTTCCTGACCGCTTTGTCCCTTTCGGGGTCGCGGGGGTGCCGGAGCCTAACCCGACTGCTGACGGGCGAAGGCGGGGTTCACCCTGGACAGGTCGCCAGTCTGTCGCAGGGCTCAAACCAGACAAAAAAAAAAAAAAACAAAACAAAAAAAAAATGGCCTCAAACTTCCTATTAATATCATAACTCAAATGGTGATATAACTTATTCCACAGTTTACCACAACAGCACATAAGGCAGAAAAGACATGAGGCCGATTTTATAGTTTAATTTAACCTATTTGAGTGAATTCGTTCATTTTAAAGACTAGGATGAAGCAGAAAAGAAATAGAGAAGAGGATCTAAGAAGGAAGAAATGAAACACCGCAGAGGAATTCAACTAGTTAGACTTCAGACTTTGTTTTTTCTTTTCAGCTTTAGCTTCATCATCTGGATGAGCGCTAAGAGGTGGACTTTGCCTCTGAAATGATAATTTTTTAGCTTCTCATGACAATCACTTTTTGAGAGAGAGAAAGCGCTGCAAACAGCTCTGGCCTCGATCACTTCCTCCAGAAATATTCACTAAAAAGAGCTTGGTTTTAGTGTTAAAACAGGAAATCTGGGAGTATTTCCTTCAGACCAAAACTTTGTCCCGACCAGAATGCAGCGGTTACCATGACAACACAGCTGTCAGCAGGTCAAAGTGAGGGTTTCAAGTGTGATTTCATTTTTTTTCTCCAGAAAGATGCCCGAGTGAGCCGCAAAACCCCATAAAGGAGTGTTTTTCAGAGAGCAGCAGTGCAGGTGGGAGGAAGTGGACGCGCTCTCAGAGCAGATAAAAGCCTCAGTTCTGGTTAATCTTTAGCAGAACTGACCCGCAGGTCCACGAACACACCAGGAGCTCCTCAGACGCTCCTCCAACGCTCCTGCTCTGCGTGCTCCTGCTGGGATCCTCTCCTGTGCTTTTGTGATGGGACCATTACTTGTGCTGGTGTCCAGTTTGCTGCTGGTTGTTGGTTCTGTTGGGGCCCAAACAGGTACGTCGTCTGATCAGCTTCCCATGATGCACTAAAGCAGCTCTGGATGAGATGTCAGACTCTAAAGTTTCTTCTTCAGCGTGTTGATATCAAATTACAGAGTGAAAAGATAGTTGATATTTTATTTTGACGTGAAATCTGTCCCTGATAGACTCTCAAGAAAGATTTTCCATGTGAAAAAGCGTCTGTTTGTGTGAGCAAAACCAAAATAAGAACATTTCTGAAAAGACACTTTTTAAAAACTTTTGGTATTTTAGGATTGAGAAAACTGTTCCTGTTTAAAGTTTAACCTATAGCAATTACTACAAGGAAGCAGCTTTTATTTCTCGCAGCACATTTTATAGTGATGGTATCAAACTGTAAAATGTGCTGCATCAGCAGAATCCTGCCCTTTATGACTTTTGCCTTTATGGCAATGATTAAGGTTCTGTTATGTCATAGTTTTTGGTTTCACTCCAGCAGACAATGTGCTTCAACACCACTTTATTGCCACACAGAATCTGTCAAAATAGAATAGTGATATTCTATCCTTTGCTGTGAATGTGTATAAATTTCCCAATTCTACTTAGCAACCATCCCTAAGCCCCCATCTGTCCTATGGTTGGCCTGATGGAACAGAAGGATGGATGGACTCGTTCAGTATGGACTTTGATCACACGTGTGTTGCTGCCGACTGTTTCGAGCACGTGTGTGTTATTAGCGTGTTCCTTAAAGAGGCTAAAACTGTTAATGAGCCGTGTCTCTGAGTGAACCCAAACCCGGTCCTGATTCTGTTAGGCGGAGCAAAAACAGGCCTAAGTCACCAAAGTGAAAAGGATCTGATTGATGGCATGTTGCCATGGAGACGTAATGAGGTACCAAAGTTCAAACCGTGCGTGTGGTGCGCGTTCCTTTTGTCAGCCTATAAAAGTTAAGAAACACAACATAATAAACATAAAAGTAAGTTTAGACTTTCGCTCAGAAGTATTTAAATTTAGATTAAAAAAATAAAACTTTATTGATACAATATCAAATAAAAAGGCGATGGAGGTAAGAAATGTTGCATATAAATAAAGAAAAACAACATTTTGTTATCAAAAAATACTTCAAACACGACTGTAAATATGAAGTTTATCAGTCATGATTGGTTAATTGCTTGATCACCGCATTTAAATTCAAGAATGTTGAAACCTGGAGATTATACTGCATAAGAACTCTTAACTTTATTTATATTTGTATCACCAGAGAATTGCTACACTAAAAGTGTTAAAGGCCACTATACCTATTAGTATATATATATACATATATACAATAAATATATAAATATATGTGTGTATAATGTCAGATATATATATATAAATACAAGACAGATGAACCTTTTTCCATATAACTTATTTCCTGATGTTCAGATATTCAGAGTAGTTTAAATTGATTTAATATAATTTGTATGTAAAGTAAAAAAAATTAAATCATTACTCTAAATAAATGCTTTCTTGTTTGTAGTCTCACTAAATAAGTTTTACTTGCTTTACTTTAGGAATTGATGAATGATGCAGTTTTGAGGCAAACGTGAAAAATGGAGTCGGCTCAGTTTTACATGAGAGGATTTTCTCATAGAATCCAAATATATGGTGCATTTTTAAGTTTGCTATAAGTTGTCTGTAAGATCTTATGTTAGAAATTGTCTTAATATTGCAAAACAGAAACAAAACTTAACAGTGGGCCAGCTCTCAGATGCTAAATCCTCTTCAAATGATCATCCTCTCCCTGATTGGGATAAGATTCTAAAAGAGCAGAAAACCCAAATGTAAAGAACCATAAAGAAACTTTAAAACAACAACATCCTTTGTTTTACTGGAAGGCCCATCTGCTTTAGTTAGTGCTGTGAAGAACAAGTTTCACTAATTTTCCTGGTTGAATTAGGGACTCAGTGAACTTTCCCCACAACTCAGTTCAAACCTTGATTTTTGTTCTGACTCTGATATATGTTTGATCTTCACAACATGACAATGAAACCTAAAAATTCAGGAAGCTTTTTTTTTTTTTTTTTTTTTTTTTTGCGAAAAAGCAAATAACAGTGAAGAAAAGCCTTATACTAAACCTGTTGTAATGCAAGAAGGCAAACAATAATAAGTCCCTCACTTTTAACGTAAATCTAGTGGCATGCAGTCAGATTCTCTTCAGTTTGGCTTTAAACAGAGAACTGTGTTATCTCTTGTTGTAAAGGCCTCATTCTTCTAAACTGGAAGAATGAAATGTTGCAGTTCCTCATTAGACCACTGGAGGGCAGAGAAGTTTGGATGATTCTTTCTGACTGATTTGACTGTGGAGGTGAAAATGTATCAAGATGAAGGATCAGCTACAGACTGATCATCATCATCCTCAGTGAGACGACCTTCCTGACGATGACCTGTGACCTCTGTGTTCTCCTGCAGGTTTGCGGGCGAACGAGCGGCTGCTGCCTCAGTGGCTGACGGGCATCATCGCCGTCAGCGGCTTCCTTCTCCTCGCCTTCATCGCCTTCGTTGTGAAGAAGCTCTGGTGTGAAAAGTCCAGCAGGTCAGTCAGACTTCGTCATTCCTTTGTCTGATGATCAGAATCTCCGTCCAACTGTGACCAAGTCCATGGAATATGAATGTGAAGTTTCACAGCCCATTTAAAAAAAATGAGGTTAAAATGATCTGGCCTGGAATGATGTAGACTATAAAATTTGGAAATTATTCTATTTATTTTTTTATCCTCAGTTTGGTGTTTTTTTCCTTTCTAATATTTTAAAAGCACTTTTGAAATAAACTGATTTAAATGCTGACGATTGACGTTTGAGTTAGTAGATAATAACATTAATAATCTCAGATTCTAAATTCTAGTTTCTAAAAAGATACATTATGTGCCGTAAATCAATGAAGAATTTGACTCCTGCAACAGCCTCAGCAATATAAAGTCATTGGTTTAAATGTTTTTATGGTTCGGCACTGGGATTGAGAACTCTGATGTGATGATATCTTTACTCGTCTGTCAGCAGGAGGAAGAACAGTCGGGACTCGGAGTCAGCTCCCGAAGTTACTAACCACTATGACACCACTCTGAGGGACCTCAGGTATGGTGAAGCTCTCAGCATGCAGACATACATCCACAGCAGCAGGTTTAGGTCAGGGCAGTACGGGCGGAAATTCAAAGTCAATGCCTTTAATGGAGAAGTTTGCTAAGTGCCAAAACACCAGAGAGAAGGACAAAAATGTCAATCGGTGCCCAATTTAGAGAAAAAAAGACAACCAAACCTTTAACTGAAGTAGCATTTGCATTGTTTATTTCTTCTAAAACTTCCGCTATGCCCATACTTGCATTAACAGCTGTAAGTAACATTAGTGATAACTCTAGCACATGTCAGGACTCACGTGTCTGCTGCAACACGAAGGTTTTATTGTATAATTAGTTCATAAATGTTGAATGAGCTGTGATGGTTATGCAGCACACTGCTGTGATAAGAGACTAATGGGACAAATAACTTCTGATTAGTCATTACTGTGATAGTCATTAATTAACGTTTTCAAAAATGTCTTTAATCAGTTAACTGGGGATTTTTATGGTCAATTGTGAGCCTGCATATCTGAAGTTTATTTTTATTCATTTATTTTGATCATGATGGGTTCTATAATTAGGCAAATGAATTTTCACAAATCAGTAAGATGAATTAAAGATGAATATTTAACATTTACTCGGGTGATAAGACATAATTTAAGCTGTCATAGATAGAAATCAGTTTTAGAGACAGCAAACCGTGAGAGGATTTTTCTTCTCTGAAATATAGATTGCTATGGTGCATATTAATGGAAATTTTAAAATCATGAACGTTTTTTATTGCTACTTTATATAGTGTTATATAGTATGTTTTTCTTAACATAGGTTGTATTATTTTATGTTCTGATAAACATGGCAGTTTATGAGAACAAACAAAATTCTGTTAAGACTATTTTTGGGGGGTTCTCGGACAGGGAGTAACTACGTGTAGAACTGCCACTCCACATGCAGATGCTTGCAGACGCATGCAGACGCATGCAGACACATGCAGACGCATACGGGCTCTGAGGAAGCATCTCTGTTTGGGACCCGGCTTGTTTGAGTGTTTATAAACCTATAGGAGAACTGCAATACAACACAGATCTGAGAGCTGAGTCGTCCTCACGTGACGAGCTGCTTTTTGATCAGCACATATCAAGACATCGTAATGAGGCTCACTGATCTTCTAAAAGGCCCTTAAACTCAGCAACAAACGTCCTTAAAGCTCTCCTTTGAGGAACAAAGCAGACAAAAGCAGAGAGATTCTGAGAGATGATGGAGGAGCAGGAAGTTTTGTAACCATCAGGAATCCACAGTGTGATCACATTTGTGTCATCCAGTCCATTTTCTTCCTGTCCAGCCTCACATTGTCCATTACAATCCGTTTACCCCCATAGGCAGAATCCTCTCTTACTATTGGTTAAGGAGAGAAGATCTATGGATGCTGGATGTCAAATGGAGCAAAAGATCGGTTTTACTTTCCACGATAGTCTGTTTTTAACCCTTTAACACCAGAGCTGTCGTCGGCTGCATTTCAGTAACACGTGCTCTCTGACATACCGTAACTCTGTTTACACTATCAGCTGATTAACATGGGGACAAAAGCAGCTTTGCACCCTTTATACAACGCATTACTAGTGTGTAATGTTGCACAAGACAATTTTCTCCACGATAAAATCGGATGATTCATGTTAATAGCATAAACTATCCCTACTTATCCAGTGTTGTAAGAATGCTATGCTTTTCTCCACTTCAGAATCCACTATGTTAACAAAGGTTGAAGAGTTACAGTATTTGAATGAATGTAGACACTGGAGCTAGAACTCGTGTTTAAGGGCTTTTGTTTGTCTTTAGTTTATGTAGAGGTTTTACACAGACACACTTCAATGCAAGAAGCTGACATCATTGGTTTGGAAAACGGCTTCTTGCTGCATTTAGTGACCACAGCAGATCCATACGGCACCGTACTCTAAACCAGGATCTGGACCACCTCTGGAGCTGGTCTCACCACAGTTTATGGAAGAGAACAATCACAGCAGACACGCCAAGTGGACGGATTACCTGGAGGGAGTGAGAGGACCTGAAGAGAAGATGTGAATGAACAAATACCAGATCAAGATGGAATCCATCCATCCATCCATCCCTGAGTCTTTCCTGGAGTCTTTTCCCAGTGAAACATGTCCAGAAAACATCTTCAGGGATCTGAAAGAGATGTCTGAGCTACATTAGCTGGTGGGTTAATGGGTTAATTCTCCATGAAAATATATTTTGTCAAAATTATACAAGTTAGAAATGAGCGCAAGATAACATCCGACAATTAATAAGATAGATTTACGTGGAGGGCCGAATCCTGCCCCGGGCCTCGACTTTGACATGTGTCTTATGTGATCATATGTGAGAGCAAGAACATAGATGGATTATTAAAGGAAGAGCTTTACCTTTTTGGCTCAGTTCCTTCTTCACTACAGATCCATCAATCAGATCACTGCAGCTGCTACATCCCTGTCTCCTTCTCTCACTCCTCAAAAAGACCTCAAGATACTCAAACTCCTCCACTTGAGGGAGAAGTTCTCCAACCACTCTAAGAGTCAAGTCGAGAACCATGACCTCTGACTTTTGAATGTTCACTCTCATTCCAGCTCGACTATGAACTGTCCCAGTGCATATTGAAGGTCCTGATGGGACAACATCATCTGCAAAGAAAACAGATAGAATCCAGCGGTCCACAAGCCAAATTCTGTATTTAAAATTTTGAACAAGACTGAATTCAAAACCCAACAATCTCTGGGATCAAGTTCCACTCACAGTCTGTATGCTCCTTATGGAACTGAACACTTTCTCAGAATCCATACAGCACATGTGGACTGGATAGACCAATACTCACTAACCCTCACACACTCTGTCTTCCAAAACCGGGACAAGCAACACTCCTAAATGAGAAGGATGAGGTTCATGTTTGGCTCTAGTGATGTGTCAGAAATCTGTTGCATGACTGACATCCTGGTTCTGGTCAACCACCATGAAAAACAGAAAACTTTATACCAAGCCAAGTATAAATGTTGGCACTGAACAGAAACCAAACTGGATCCTGTGGTCAGATTGTAGAAAATAAATCTCAGATGGAAAAAAAACAACAAAACTGAGGTTTGAGCAAAAAGGAACTAAATTTAGCTCCTGATTTCTGCAGGAATAACCTGGAAAACCAGTGAACTCCCAGATCCCAGCTATGTTTTTATGTCCTAATAAAACTCAACCACCTTTTCTTCTTTTTAACAAATGCTGCCACCTCGTGGTTAAGACTCTTAACAATGCAAGTTTTGCACGTTTTAAGCAATAATTCACATTTTTACAACATGTCTTTATGTTTACTGTAAATTAAAAAAATACCAATTCAGGAATTGCTAAACATAAGCCGTTCAAGAAACAATTTGCAACCCTGAGACTTTTTTTCATTATATTTGGACATTTAAAATCAAAAGGGAGATAACTCTTGCTAACATGCGACTTTGTTTGTGTGTAGGGGAAGCAAAACAGCAGGACATGTACAAGAAAACTACGACACCGTCCTGGAACGCAACAACAGGTAGAAACTGGAGTTCCACAGCTGCTGTTGTAACCAGACCGGACTGATCCTGTTCTTCTGCATTTATCTGTAAACAGTCTAAAAGCTGAAACAATGTGAGACGACTTCAGTGTTTGCTGAAATGTTCACCACACTTAAGCCTAATCGTTTGGAAATCAATTGAACAGCTGTTTCTGATCGTGTTCCTGCATCAGAAATGTGGCCATGCGGCTTATTGAAGATCATTTTAAACCTTTTTGAGAATCAAAAAGATTTAAAGTAAATTGTTCTGCGGATCTTTGTGTAGCTGAAACATTTTGTCTTTGCAGCAGGAGGAGCAGCACAGATGAAGACATGTATGAAATATGTGAACCTGGCGCTGATGAAAGGTGAGAACACATCACAAAAAAAGTAATCAGATTATTAATCATTTAAACACCTGATTTTATTTAAATTATAGTAAATGATTTTTGTCTTTATTGAAACAGCATGACACAGCACTAATTCTTTCATGTGCTGCTCTTCAGCTTTATATAATGCTTCACTCATATAAACGTTGATAAAAGTTTGTTTAAACTCAAAGGACTCATTTAAACATTAATGATCAATGTTTTGTTTTGCATAGTCATGACATTAAAACAATTTTGCAAATATGGTAGCCCCAGCACTAGTCTATCTTACACATTCACTGATAAAGCAACAAAACATCGAGATAAACAGGAAGGAAAACACGTAACTAGATAATGAGAGTTACTTGAGGCATAATCTTTTCAGTGTTATAAATAGTTAACTGTGAGAGACCTTGTGGTTAATTATTGAACTGTAGAATCGACCACAGAGTCTGGAGGATGCAGGAAATAACTCGTGTTTGCGTTTACTACAGGAGGAGAGACGACCACGGAGAATACGTGAATGTGAAGAGGAAGGCTACGGCCATGTGACCTCCTTCCACTGATCCTATTGGCTCTTAGCCTCTAGATCTTCAAAGTGAAATTCTTTAACACAAACATGTCAGTTGTTTTAAGCCTTAATAATGTTTAACGACTTGTTTTTATAGAAATCAACCTTTTTACTGTAAGATGTACGATAACTCGGATGAGTTGTTGCAGAACTGTGATATGGTATTTTGCTTTCTTGAGCTAATTCTGAGTTTTCTGTGTCCTCTGCTGATTAATAAGTTATCTTTCCTAACGAGCTTCTGCTTTGACCCTCATCATTCCTGGAAATACCATCAAATTAACATATTTTCAGATAAAGTCAAGAAAACAGGTGTAAAACATGACTCATGTGAGGGTTAAAGCTGCTGTGATGTAGTTTGTAGCTATAATACAATTCAGATTTACATGTATTTATGCAAGTTTTGGATTAAAGATAAACAAGAAGCTGAAAAAGAGGAATGTGGGTGAAAGTGTTTTATTTCCAGAGCTGTACAAATACGTTTAATGGAGTGAAATCAATGTAAGCATACCATAAATGTGGCTCAGCGTTCCCCCTGAGAACCGGAGACTCTAAAAATGGGACTCAAAGCCGCCCTGCTATACCACCAGCATCATGGATTAGATGCAGGGGCTTAAACCAAAAAAATGGTTCTTGAGTTTGACTATGAAAAGGTCAAATGCAAAGAAAAAAAAAATCACAGTAAATTTCCAGGTTTGGTAATGATCAATAAAAACTGGAACATTTAGAAAACCCCTGGCTAAGTTTTACCTCTGAGAATTAACCCCTATTTAATTTATTTCAGAGTTAATGTAATTCTATTGTAGCCTGGTAATTAATCTTTGGTGAAAGAACAGAGAAAAAAAACTTTAGAGACAGAAAACAATTCAAAGATACTTCATTTATTTATTTTTATTTAATGACTGACCTAAACAAAGCTTGAATTAAAAAAATCATAACAAAATACATTAATGACATAATATGACAAGTAAATAAAACCAAGTCATGACATGAGACTTTAATGAAGTCACATTGCTACAGTAATACGACACAAGGCTTCTAAGCTTTCATTAGGAATTGAAACATATTTCTCTAGTGTGTTAATTCCAAGTGAAGTTAAAAAAATAAATTATAGTTTATCTACAAAAATAAGATAAGTTTGGACAATAATTATGTCAACATAACGTATCAGCATGATTGTAGGTAGCATATTTTACCATTTAAACTGCTACCAGTTGATGTACATTTACTTGCTAACACGTTATTTAATTCAAGCTGTTAAAATTACAACAGAAATTCTCTAAATTAGCTTTAATTTATAGAGCAGCACATGTTTAAAAGAACGTGACAATTGCTGGATGATCTGTGGGCCTAATGGTTAGCTAGTTAGCTATTCAGCTAACAAAATAAAAGAAGATTACAAGAGAGAAAAGAAAACTTTGACACATTTTTGTGAGCAATAAATCAGCAAATGTCTGAAATAACAAAAATACTGTAACACAGAATAACTGCTGTCTGGCTATGTTGGTTTAAGGACCACAGATAATAAAGCTAACATTAGCTAGCTTTCATTTGATAACAAAGCTAACACAGCTACTTTGAAAAAACTTTATTGGTGGTTTTACTGTATTTTTCCTCATAGTAATGGGGTATTTAAACTTTTCAATCAGCAGCTAAGAACATTTATTTTTTTTAAAAATAATTTTGGAAACTTTTCAAAGAAGTTGATAACTTGTAATTTGTCTAAAATATATATATATATATATTTTTAAAGGTTTTAGAAATGCTGTGGAGCTGAAATTGACACATTTCAGGTACATTCATTTCAAAATTAAAGCCAATTTTGAATTCTGGGGAAAACTAAACAAAATTACTTACTGAAAAGGTTCAATTTGTTTCTTTGGATCTAGTTTTGCACCAGACCTCTGTTAGGGAAACCTGGTACGTCCTTAATGGATGCTAATTTTCAATCCTTCCATCCCATTTCAAGACAATCAGAATGGATGAAACATGACAGAAACTGTGAAATAGTTTCATATTTATTTTAACATGTGCACACATCTCTATATTAACATTAGACTGTGACCTCTTTGCATCTACAAAACATTTATTATACAAAATAATTTTATTTCTCTCTCTATGACAACTATTATGGAAGACACCGTGTCTGTTGTTGGGGGCGAGGTTGGGTGTTCATGCCCACCAGGTCCTGAGATTCATCTCCAAACGTTAAAAAAGCTCCATGACCCATAAATCAGTGGGAGATGAAAACCTTTAATGCTGCATCTGAGATTAAACTGCAACTTTTAAGATCATCGTGGATACGTTCTGCATAGCTTCCAGAAGAACTAGCCTCTTCAGGATAGTTTCTTTACATCCCAGCAGTTTAAGTCTCAGATGCTTTCCATGGAAACTAACTTTAAAGCAGTTTGACAAAGAAAATAAGCCCCTGATGTTCCTCTGATGAACGTCAGGGAAACTAGCTGATGCTGATGGAACTAGAAGGTCATGAAGCTCCATAAACAATCATCTTTTTTGTATATTTTTTCACAAAAAGGCATGTTTTTATTTCATATAGATGAACGACATTAGAGCTAAACTGATGGATTAGACTAGAGTCCCTCTGACGTTCTGACTCAGATCTCCCAGCACAGAGCAGAATGTCACGGTTCCACCCTCAATAACTAGATTTATGCGACAATAAGTGTGCTGAACAAGAAAGAAATATCTTCAGACGGTGACAAAATTATTTTAGTCCAAAGTCAAATTTCAGAAGGTAAAGTTTTCCATCTTTTATGAATGAAATTTCACAGTTCGACTTCGGCATGATGGCACATTTTAAACTCTGCGCCCAGAGGCAGAGCTTTAGTTTAAGTACATTTATTTTGCTTCTAATCAAGTCTGAAGATGTTTTCTGTCCAAAAAGGCAACATAGGAGAACCAATGAAAAAAACTCCAAACGTCAACCTGATTTGAATTGAGTATTGTAACATTTTGGCATTTACTTAAAACAAACAAATCAGTGTTAATATTGACCATTTTGACCATTGTATAAATGCAGACATGCTAACAGATTAAAGGTCGTGACGACTTATTTATGCTTCTGCCGTAACAAATGCGTCAAACAACTGCAGACAACAGCTTTACCATCAAGTGGATCAGAGCAACAGAAACGAATGAAGGGTTTCAGACGAAACGCTTGGAGAGATCATTAGAAGCTGATCTGCTGTGAGGAATTCATCCTTCTCTAGGTTGGTATTGTATCATTTATGATTAGCATGGCACAAATAAAGACGAAGTCTGATTTTGGTATGTTTGGAGGTTGTGGACCTATTAGCTGGATTCCCAGAAGGAACCACTGAGCTAGTTCAGTTCTGGTCCGAGTGCTTGTGGTTCTTTAAAGAACACCTCAGAAGTGGACCGTGGAGCTGCATGGATAGGTTGTGGTTGGGATCTTTCATGGGACGGGCCACAGAAAAACCCCCAAAACGAAGTGATTTGATTTGAAGTTGTCAATACACACTGAAAGGAAAAGCAACTGTAACTTGGGGAAATTCAAAATGTTCTGGAAGAGACTAAGAGGCTCTGACATCAGTGAATGCTGGTTCTGCCCTCCAGTTCGTTTGAGCGGGAAAACACAGAGGAGAGAAGACTTCACATGCAGTCTGAGAGTGCAGGTGTTTGTGTGTGCATTCAGGTCACGTTATGACAGGATCTCCAACGTGACGGTTCCTCTCTGCTTCTTGAGGATGGTCACCGCCTGCTCATGTGTCGCACCCTGGAGGCTCTCACCGTTCACCGACAGGATCTGATCGCCGCGCTTCAGACGCCCATCCACGGCTGCTGCCCCCTGGAACACACGCCGTTGTGAAAGGTTTGCGGCTTTTGCATCTATAAATAGTTTTCAAAACACAATAAAAGCTAGTGCTGGGCGGATCGATCCCAAATTTTGGTTGTATCGATCTGAAGTCCTGTGAGATCTCAGCAGCAGAGAAAGAGCATGCATGCGGCATGCACTGTTCACTCTATTCCCTCTCTATTTTAATGCTGAGCTGTTTTTGACAAGTTACTTTTCACTTGTTTTTGTTGTTCTATTTAAAGGCTAAGAAGTTACAAATTATTTACATTTTTACCAGTTGGTTTTTTCTCATCAAAGATTGTGATTTGTTTTTGTATCATAGTTACTTGTTACTTTTGGTTTGTTAACTGTTTTGCACTCACTTTTTATATAATTTCAATATGTTTTTATTTTAATAAAAACTTATTTGAAAATATTGTCCTAATTCAGTTTTTATGTTTATCAAGTAATTAAAAAGGGGAAAATTGTAAAAAATAAATAAACAAATAAATAATTTACAGGGATTGAAAACAATTGAAATGTTGAGGTTCATGTCACATCCACCGTATTTACGAAAAATATCGACATTGGTATCGATATCGGCGATACTGACCAGTATTGGTATTGGATACCCAAATGCTCAGTATTGCTCAGGCTTAATAAAAGCTAGTTCCTCTGTTAGATACTTTTTAAAATATGGTTAAATAAATAGAACTGAAATTTAGAAATACAATTTTTTTTTAACCTTACTTTAGTTTTTACATATTCAAAAGTTGTAACACAGCAGTAGTTCAGTTGAAATCTACACATTCAGTTTTTGAATTAGAACTTAAACATGAAGTATCAATAAATGCAGTTCCACAAATGACCACTAGTAACACTAAGGTTATGACTGAATTCCACCCTAATCACCAACTACATAAAAACTACATAGTGCAGGACTATCTAGTACCCTGGATTTTAAGAGCAATGCAGACACCATGCTCACTACTTTTTTTTTTTTTTTTAAACATGAAGTATGACATCACTGATTTCACAAAGTTGTTGTTGAATCTTTATTTATCCAGGTAAGTCGATTGAGAACAATTTCTCATTTACCACAACCTGTAGTAGCTCAACATATCAAGTACTCTCTCTAGAGTTAGTCCCCTTCAGCTCAGATTTAATGTATTTCCTGGCTCTTAACATGGCCTAAGATTTAGATCCCAGGGATTTATCTTATAGCTTGAAGGAAACATCTAAGGACACACTTCCTCTGCAACAGATGCTGGTTCCCCCCAGTTGATATATGTCTATGTTCTAACCTTGCTGAAAACAGTTTTCACGTAGATGGGCAGGTCTCCATGGGGACTGCCGAAGCCTCCAACGATGCTGAAGCCCAGACCATCAGAGCCTTTCTCCAGGGTGATGGTGTTGGGCCGTGGACCCCTGCGGAGGAAGAGGAGGGGTCAAGCTCACGATGGCCTCAGCTATCACTATACTGTGAGTTTGTGCGTTCTCACTCAGACTCAGCTGCGTGGTGTGTGTCCGTGTTGGCAGATAGACCGGAGCTGCTAGTTAAACTCTCCACTTGAGAGGCGATGATGCCGATGTTTGTGTCGGCCACCACCTGAGACACACAAAATCAGGGAGTTCATATACGATGCTTTAAACCAGGGGTGTGAAACTCATTTGGGTTCATTCAATCCGTCTGATCTCAAGTGGGCCAAACCAGTAACATAACAGCAAAATAACCTGTGGTCAACTTGTTCTCTGTAGCTTTTTGTTTTTTTCTAAGTTGGAAAAAATGCACCAACAACAACGTAGCTTAATCACTTATTACTACACAATTATGCACAGAGGCTAATGGATTTCAAATAAGATGTATTTTACCAAGAAAAAAATAAAATGATTCAATTTTATACATGCTGTATATTTTACATCTGACATTGAAGCAATCCCGATTTAAACTCAAGAGGGAGCTATGAAAAAAAAAAAAAACTCTGCCCAAAATGTGCAAAAATTAAACTAAATTAAACTTGCAAACATTTGTTAACATAAGAACTTGGAGTTAACCTCCCTTTCTTTCCTGAAACTCGGCATGGTTCGGCCTTCATCATGTTTAATTCTTGATCTCGTCATGCCGCATTTCTTTTCCTTTGCTCCCCCTAGTGGTGGAATGCCACATTGCGGCCATTTCTTTACAGAACCATAACTCACCACAGGAATGGGCTAGAAATTAGCTGTTTTTTGAACATCCTTATTTTTTTCTCTTCATGACTGGGCTGGGTTAAGATAAGATGTTAATATTTATGGCAAATGTTTACTCTTTTTGGTTTTATATGAGTATAAGTCATTGTAATAAAGTGTACACTCTAAAACCAAATCAATCCTCGTGATTCTGTGAGCCATTCATGCTCACAGAATGAGGTGTTAATAGTTCAAAATACTATGCATTTTAAAAAACATTTTCAAAAAAACCTTTAGATTCTGTTTAAATACTTTAGTGGAGAAACGCTCAATCCTGATGACAAAAGTTCATTTATGGAATAATTTAAACCAAGACAGAATGAGCCACATTAAATATTAAAAAGAGAATAAAAGGGATTACATTGATGAAATATGCAAGAAGGATGGGTATGTATGAGTTGTGCCAATATTTATCATATCCATTAATCATAAATGTAATTGTACCACTAATGCTGTCACCAGTTATTTTCTGAACACATTTTTCCCTCTCATTTTAGTTGTTTTATTCGACAGGAATATAATATTTTAATACTTTTTATTGATTATGGTTGAAATGAATAAAAAAATAAAGAAACACTTAGCCTACAAACAGAGTGGATTATGGGACGGTGCTGACTAAAAAGACTCATGTCACTGGAGCTTGCTGACACACTCAGGCGGAAACAGAATCCACTCAGGAAGGTGTTTGTCTGCAGCTGCTGATAGCAGCTTATTAGCATAAAGCACCGCCACCATTTCACTACCAGCATGCAACAGTGTGCCTGCTGGACCACAGTGATAACACACTCAGGTGCACAAGTGCTCAGCCGCAGAAGAGTATTACATCCGTAAAACACAAGGCTGACTGATACTTACCGGCTGTTTTGTTCTATTTTTATCCCAAATATTCAACAAAATTAGGAAGCAATTATTAAATTTATTCTGCAAAGTATTTTTTTGGTTTAATTTTTAAGCATAAAGGATAAAGACTTCATCATCTGCAAACATGATGACTTCTTACACAGTTATCTGTTTTCTATAGTGTGGCGAGTGCTTTTACCTGCAGACTAATGTTTCCGTAGCTGTTCTTGAGGATGGTCACCACCTCACTGTGAGACAGACCGTCTACTGACTGACCGTTAATACTGACAATCCTGTCACCCACCTAACAAACACACACAATTTGAAACACAACTTACAGAATTACGTGAATATTAACAACCTGAATGATTAGAATCGGGAGCAGAAAGGTGGATAAACACTGAAACCGTGCTCACCTTCAGCTGTTGTGTCTTTGCTGCAAGTCCACTGGCTTGAATCATAGCAATGAAGATGGGAATGTCCCCTAAAGGACTGCCTTTTCCCCCAGCCACACTTACGCCAAGAGAGTCGGTGCTGCCCTGTTATTACGGGGGAATAAAGCGTGAAGATCAGAAGTTGGTGCTTTAAAAAAAAAACTGAATGTGGATTTATGTCATTGGTGACGATTAAACAGATAATCATTAACATGCTGTAACTTCTCAACTGTTAACACAATAATTCCAGTAGATTGTGAAGGAGAAAAGCGGCTCATCGAGCCGCTTTTCTCCTTCACAATCTACTGGAATTATTGTGTTAACGGTTGAAAAGTTACTGTAAATCAAAGAACATAAACACTGGAGCTCCGGTGTTAAAGGGTAAAACCTCTTCATCTGTTGATGCAATTAACACAATCTTGAGGTGAAAAGCAACTTTGCGCCGTTATTCAACACTTTCCGTCATGTGTTGCATGACAGAGCAAAGCCGTTGTGAAAGACACTTTTCTCTACATCAAAATCAGCCGGATCATGTTGATCGCATGAACAGTGGAGTAGTGATGGTATCAAGAGTGGTGACATCTTCAGTGTTATAGGGTTAAGACAAACAAACGTATTCACAAAGGCTTTTTTTATTATCTTCTATGTTTATTTGAATAGTTTGGACTTGGTGTTAGGTTGTTTAAAATCTTTTTGTCAATATTTTATCTATTAAACTAACTTAAAGAAGTTTTTTTTTTTTTTTGCCCACACGACTCTCTCAGGAGAAAACTAAATACTGAAGCAGACCAAACCTTCTGGAAATATCATGCAGGTTCAACAGCTGCTCATTTGGGAAACTATTATCCAAAATGAGATCCAACCAGAAGAAAAAAAAGCGTTCCCATTAATTCTCTGCATTTACCCATTAGACAAGATCAAACTATTTCAAAACCCACTCCCATGAAAATGGTGTGTTTGATGGTTCTTGTGACATATATAAAGAAATTTAAGTTTGAATTTGCATTTCTGAGTATTTCTTGATTAGAATCTTTGTGAGTAAAGAGCAGATGAGAAAAGATTGTTTTTGTTAAGTAGAAATACGCAGGGTGAACCACAAACTCTCTAGATCCATGAACACGTTTTATTTTTCTCGTCTGAGCTGGATAGTTCTGATCTTGGTCGCCATGTTTGATGCGCGGCTAATGTTAGCTTTGGGGGTGGGAGGGGCTGTAAGATAGTGGAGGAACATGTCTCAATTATGGGTGACGGGAAGGGAGGGTGGGGTTGGTCCATGCCTACAGTTCTGCTCACAACTCAGAGGTGAATTTCAAATGAACTAATGCCACTCTGGAGAAACTATGTCCTAGAAAATGACAGTTTTTTTAAAACATTTTTGGCTAAAAATCATAATTAAAAGACCACTGGGAATGCCTTTACAATAGATCAAAAGATGATTGGAGTGGAACTTTAATGATTTCTGCTTCTTTAGGCTGTTTTATTTCCTTTAAATTCAAAGAGAATGAGTCATCTCTCTCTTTCACTTGTGAAAAATCCATTTGTATTCTTATTCTAGTAAATTGGATGTAAATATAGATCTTTTTCAACAGCTTCAAATTATAACAGTATTGAGTGTCAACTCTCATTTTTAGATTTCGACCTTTAGGAAGGAGCAGAGTCAGACGTCAATGCTGACACCAGTGTTTCACGCCTCAGAGACCTGGCTGATCCGCTGTGTGAAGGAAGGTCAGCATGTTTTCTCGTTTTGTATTAACGCCGCGCTGCTGACAGCATCAAGTCCAGAGTCGAAGGTCAGCGTGTCTGCAGTTCAGATGCAAAAACCTTAACAGTGTGTGTTTCAGAGGGCCTTACCCTGCTGAACTCCACGGTCCGCACACCTGCGCCCCCCCCTGCACACAGAGCACACACTAGATCAGCTCCCCCCATCCTCCCCGACAGGGATCAACCCTTTTAAAGCATCAGCTGCATCTACCTGGACAGGAAGTGACATCACTGCTGTGTTTGGTGGTGTTGTTGTTTAAGGTTTGGGTGGAAGTTGGAGGGTCACATGATATTGGATTTTGAGAGAGGGGTGGAGCCACCACACCTGGACTGCTCCTGCTGACGTGACTCACCTGAAGATCACAGAAGGCATCAAGCCAAAAGAACACAACCTGTTTGTGGATCACGGCGAGAGAACAGGTTCTGGGCTCACCTGGCTCCCCTGTGAGCTGCTCCTGGATGAAATCCACGATGCTGCTTTGAGTCGACCCAGCTCCAATAAGATGGGACCTCGAGCGCACTGTAGAGCAGACGCAAAGCTTCTGTCAGAACTTCAAACTGAACCAGAACCAGCTTCACTGTTACATTTATAATAACCAAAACCACTCAAGCTCTAGAGAAAGTGATTCTGGTCTTATGAGCCCTGAAAAATGCCAAAAATATAGTAAATGATTTCAGATAAACCTCTACCAATATCCAAACTCTCACTAAAGCTTCTCCTTTTTAAACGTTTTAAACCACAAACTACAGCCTCCAATTTCAATCTGATGCTGTTTAATAAAAAGAAAACCGTAACTTTCATGCTTCCAGTGCTTTTGTATAGTCACACCTTCAAAATGGCAGCTGCCGCCTCCTGGGAGGCGTGTCTCGTGTCCTCTCCATTGACTGACAGAATCTGGTCTCCCTGCATCAGTCGACCATCTAGCTCAGCGGCGCTCCCTTTGACCACTTCAGATATGAACACGCCACTGCCGCTTCTGAAGCAAACAAAAGAACCCAACAGCACTTGAACCTGGACTTTGACCAACTTGACTGCAGACTCTGTTCTGTTTGATTAGAATCTAATGAGGTTCCTAATGGTTAATGTTTACACAGCATATCAAGAACATGATGTAAAAACTCAAAATACTACCTAGTAAACCGTTTACACTGGATGTAAGATAAAATGACATGTTATCAAACAGAATAACTTATGTTTCAAGAACACATCTCAATCGTATGTTAGGTGTATAAATGAATTGGAATGCCAGGAATTCTGGTGCGCGTGTTTGCATTGATTGTCATTGATAGTGTCTGCTTGATTGCGCGGCCAGTGTGTGAGCACCTACACACAGACACAGGTGTGCCTGCATAGAAAGCTGTCGAATCAATTATTTTAATTTTCTGCTTCGATGAACATTTTGACGAGTTTG
>NC_050515.1:4657467-4689786 GCF_002922805.2 Oryzias melastigma
CTTACTTTTTATTACTATATTTAAACTACTGTAAATAATGTAGCTTTCAGCTAATAAAGTAACTAGCTAAATAAACAGTTTTCTCAATTCAACATAGTTAAAGCGCCAACTGATGACCAGTGTTGTCCAAAAGGAGATAAAACAAAAGCCAAAAAACATAAAACCAAGCTGTATTAATCACTGATCCATTCTGTCTGATAGTGTATTGAGTTGATTGAACCTAGAAAGTCATTTTAGAGCTTTCACCCTCAGATGAGTCTGCAGGATCATCAGAACCTTCAAACATGTTGCACAAAAGTAAATCAAAGTTTAATCTGTTCGGGGAAGTGGACCTTTTCCCGACGATGCTGAGCCCCAGCCCTCTGCCGCTCCTCTTCTGCAGCTCCACTTTAAACACATCCAGGTTCTCCTCGTCTCTGTACTGGGCCTCGTCCCGGAGTACAGTCAGCCGAACCTTTGCTGGCGTCTGACGGAGGGCGGCGATTGCCTCCTCGTGGGACGCCCCGCGGAGGTCCACACCGTTCACCTGCACAGAGAGGCAGCGGATGCGTCAGCTGCACAGTTCCACCGGGGGGAGACTCATCTGCAGGGGTGGAGGACCTCCAGGATCTGATCTCCGGCCCACAGGCGCCCGTCTTTGGCTGCTGCTCCTTCTTCATAAACCTCGTGGATCACGATGGCATCCTGAGGAGAAACAAAATAATACAGACGGGATTCAGTGAAATGCAGAATTTCAGAGTGAGAGCTTCTTTCTTTTCTCAGCTGTCAAGTCCCTGAACAGCTGATCAGAAGATCTACATACCTATAGCTTTGACACATAAAGTTTCATCAGCTGTCATGCACAAAGATGTATGAAATTTGTTCTCCACATTTGAGCCATCCTCTGGGGGAGTGGTCAAGGGAGACACTGGATCCCATTTTTAAAGTCTTTGGTTTGACTCGGACTGGATTTGAACTCACTACTCTCCAGTCTCAGGGCGGACACTCTACCACGAGATCCCTGAGCTGTCATAAAGTACCCAGATAACACTTCTTCCTTCTGTTGAATACCTCATTGTTCCATTTCCACACGGTTGTTTTGTAGTTTAGTAAAGAAATCACAGTTTGCTCTTTGTTTCACTTGTCTTTTGTGTAGTACGGTGGTCCTTCACTAATTTGTGGGTCCACCTTTTTTCTTGCAGTTATGACTGTTTTTATTTGTTTGTTTACAGTACACTGTATTCAGCGTTCTGATTGGCTATTGACCTTGTCAATCAATCTTCTCTGTGTCGTGTCTACTGTACAGAATGCATTCAGTTTGCTAAATTTGCATAAATCTTTGATTATGATCAGATCTAAGATTTAATTCTATAACACTTATTTTTCTAGAAAGATTTGAACTTTGAGAGTTTAAAGCCATAAAAATGTGAACATGTCTGTCTAAAAAAAACTGTAGAAAGTGTATAATGAGGAGTTTTACAACAGTAAAAGATCTGTAGTTCTACTATGTGGATTTCATCTATCGCAGGTTATTTTTAGAACTCAACTACGGCTATAAACGAGGGACATATTTCCTTTCTGTGCACATGAAAACTTTAGCTGTGGTCTGCAGCAGTGTCAACATGCAGGGATCGTCGTGCTGTAACCACTTCTGGTCGAAGACTGATGCACATTCTCAATCATTTCCCAGTGGAGGATACACGACTATGTGACATTTGTTTTCTTCATCCCCAAAGACCTCTCTCTTTGAAATTACCAGCTGTGTGTCTCTGCCTCCCACGATGCTCAGTCCTAATCCTGATCGGCCCTTACAGATCTCCAGAAGCGTTTCCTGACCGGGAACTACGGCGCAGCAGGACGGGTCTAAAGGAGGAAGACGAGGAGGAGGAGAAGGTCTGTTTGTCTAGTTCAGAGCCCTGAATCATTGGAAGGATCTTTATTGACATTCTTAAACTTCAAGCATGACAGCTTCAGATTCTGGCTGTCGCTGGAAAACGTCGACAGTATCACGTTACCAGGGTGAGAGGTGTGCACGTCGGGGCTGATCAGAGGAGGAGAGGAAACTCTGGAGCTGCTGTTCGACTTGAAGGACTGCAGACACAGATCAAAGGAATCGATCAACTGAGTGATGCAGCAGAAGATCAGAGGGAACAGATGAAGGACAGAAGTTTCTGTGAACATTTTGTCCCACAGTGAACCAGATCAAAGCACAAGCAGTAGTAACAGTTAAACAGAACAACCGATTAAGTCGTCAATAAGACTGAGATCAATATGTGTGATTTAAACTCATCGGCTTAAGGATCTAAGAACCACAAAAACCTCCTAAAGATCAATGTTTTTCTTTCTTTTTTATTTATTTCACTTTTTATCCTTGATTCAAACCAGTTAACTGAAGGACATAAACTCCTGACTGATTATGTCTGAATCCTCATTCAGGGACGTTACCTGAAGCACCGTTGAGGCCCTTGGAGCCTGCAGCTGATTTTCTGGAGCTTCTGCAGCTTTCAGCCTCTGCAGGAGGGAACACAGAGCAGAGTGGGTCAAGGAGACGCCATGGTGCCCTCATTTAGACATCTGAAGCAGGTTTCTGGGGTATCCTCTTCATCCCCACCAGCTGAGAAGATGGTGCTTCATTGGGGAGGTCTTCATTACAGATTCCCCGCTACATGCTGGCGTGGGCGAATGTTTCTGACTTCACACAAACAGTAAACCCAGATCAGAAATGGGTTGATTGTGCCGTTATTTTTATTCAAATAACAAAATGTTGTTGTTTACTTTTCAGCTTATCCCTTCAGGGTAAAGCTTTCACCGCTACACATAGGTGATTTTTATGCGCTTCCTGACACAACTCTGGATTTTATCCGGGCTGGGGACCGGCACCGGGAGACCCAGACTTGGGTCCCTGCATAGTTAGGCCGTAGCGTGAAGGGTCTCGCCCAAGGACCCACACCGGCGAGGTCATTGCACACCCCGGGAATCAAACCCTGGTTTCCTGTGTGCTTTCACTGAACTATCCAGCTGCTGACATTCAACCTACAAAAAATTTGATTAAAACTGACTTCTTCTATATTTCTCTTTAACGCTCCAACATTTTTGTTTTAGTTTCCTCTTTCGGTGAGAGTAGTTTCCTGTTGGTGTTTTTTTTATTCCAGTTTTCATTTATGGAAACAGATCCATCTTTATCTCAGTTCTGGCTCCTGAAGGTTTGATGCTGGCATAAAAATGGTTTCCAGTGTTAGTTCAGTTCTGTTCTGCTTTTTTTTAAATTCGTATAAATTCCATCATTAATATCAGAAATCAGGAGAACAGAAGTGGCTCCTGTGGATCTTCATTCAGGCAAAAAAAATGTCAACTTTTATGTGGATTTTGTCTTCTCCTAAATAAAATCTGCTACTTCTGCTCCTGACAAATTGCATTTTCCTCTAGTTTCCAGTAAAGGTCTTCATCTGGTACTGGGGGTTGCAGCACAGTCTGAGCTCACAGACCTTACCATGATACTTCCAGAACTCCAGGACTTCAAGTATGTTGGAGTAATTTTCATTATCTGAGGTTTGCTGCAGTTTCTTCTGGTTAGCACAGAGCTAAGAGGTCTAAAATCTAATTCATCAGAAAACTCAGATTAAGGAGTCAAAGTAAGGGATCATAAACCGAAATGTCTCTGAATGGTGGTTGGGCTCTACACAGGAAAGAGGAGGTAGTTCGGTAATGCTCCCACAGAGAACAGAGTCACAGAACATGAAAGGGTTTCTCTACCGACCTTTGTGGAGCTACAGGCCTCTGTCAGACTCTTGGGGGCGCTGCTGCGGCTCTTTTCGCATTGTTCAGCTTCGTCGCTCATCACCTCGTCCTGTTGATAGAACATCAGTTTACTGAACAGTCAGGACTTCCTTCTAATTCAGGTTTAGTTATGAGTTCTTACTGACCGGAGTGTCGGACAAGGGGTGGAGCCTCAGACTTCCAGGTGGGCGGGGTCCATCGGATGGGGCGGAGGCACTCTGGCACATAGGATATAACCTGAATTTAGTAACTTCTCTTGCAGATTATAAAGTGCATGTGAGTGCCTTAAAGCTCAATAGTCAGTAGTAGTATTTAGTATTTTGTTGGTCACACGGGACAAGACATACGCTCAGAACTCTGCTCATTCAGACGAGGACGCTCCATAGTTCAAACTGGAATTTTATTTTGAAAATCCAGCAGATTTTCTTTTTGCTTGATCATATTTAAGTAGATCCATGTGGATTCTTAATTGGTGGGATTTGGTGTATTAGAGCCGCCTGAAGTGGCATTGGTAAGTACCTGGACTGACCTCGTTTGTAGACAGGAGATGGTCCTATGATACTGAAGCTAATGTTTCTGGGACCATGTCTAAGCCTCATGCACCCATATGGGGTTTATTCGTATGGGTGCTGAGAGTTTTTGGGTTGACCCAAAGTAGAGAGGAGGGGTCACATCTAAAAGGGGAATGGAGGTGTGCCTTGCAATTCCCTTGAAGCGTTCAGCTTAAAGTATGTCATGAAAATGGAACGTACCATAGATCCTTTTCACGTGACGTCGATTGTGCAGAATGACTTCTGGTTGTATATTTTGTTCATGGTTTAAAACAGCAAAGCTGACAGCTGAACGGTGTTTGAAGCAATTTTATGTAAATAATGAAAGGTGACCTGCTCCAAAGCTGCTTTCCCAAAATCGTATGGATGATATTAAACGAGCCGTGGATTATTTCTCTCTGACTCCTCGGTCATAGATGAAGGTTACAGGTACTTCACTGAATGTTGCTCGTTTGATTACAAAGGTAATTAAGATTTTCTTCTTCTAATTTATGCTAATGCTAACGCTAGCTTTCCACGACGGGGATGAGACGTAGAGCTGCAGAAGATCTTTTCTGACCAGTTAAAGTTGCTTAAATTTCCATGTTCACAAAATCACTAAAAATAAACCTAAAGTAAGACAATTTCAGCGTGTCTGACAGTAAAGAAAAAGTAATAACTGTTGCATTATTTTCTGACGTACCTTCCCTTTGCTGTTGCTCATAACTGTGTCTGATCCCTGCAGGATAAACAAGGATAAAAATGACCATAAGAAAAATATTCCTATTAAAAGCATTCCTATTTTTACAATTACCCCTTAAAATGACCCGAAAAACAACAAATACCTCTGATTACATCAATTGAATTTAGTCTTGGGTGCAGATAAAACACTAGCTGCGAACATGAAACAATGTGCATCTTAGCTGCACCTGTTCCATGTGGCCAACATGAATTCTATCAGTTTTTGTGCTTATCGCACTTAAAACATGTGCGAATAACATCAAGCAAAATAGAAACTGTTAGAATAATATCTGCTCAAATGAAAGGTTGATATTTTCAATAAAACCTCCAATATTGAAGGATTATTCCAATTTGTATTTAGATGTGTTAAAAATCTAAGAGAGGAAATGAAAATACAGTTCGGCAGGATATTAATAAAATAAATATTTAAATTTTTTTTTTTGAAATTGGTAAAGTAACCTTTAATTATTTACGTAAAATTGTGTTAAACAGCATTCAGCTGTCATCTCTGCCGTTCTAAATCCGTACACTGGAAGTCCCTATTCACATTTTCGGCTCTGTCGTCATTTTGCCTGACGTCACCGTGTAAAGGGTCTATTGTAGTATGGCTGACAATATAGGGCGGGGAATCGCCAATTACTTACCAAAGCCAAAATAGATTTGTTTTTTTGTTTTTTTTCCCCCAGATTCTTTGGATCCACTGAATTAACTTTGATTCAGTTGAATTTTGAGTACACACATTTAGACACATTTGTGTATAAATACATTAATTATCTATATACAGTTTGAAAAATATTTACATAAATCTGATACAGTTCACATCCAGTAAAAAATATTTCCTAAAGAGCTTGGAAATTCATGCCGGTGAGTATATAAACACGTTTATTTAGTCAGCAAAGTCTGTTTAGGTCGACCTAGTGTTAGCATTAGCCGTCCTATGGGAAATCCCATTATACGTTAGCACCAAGCTAGCAGACTTAAGCATAATAGATAGATCTCTACTTTTATTGATCTATCAAGCTTAGATCGATCCAGATCAATTAATCCGTTTTATGAACCCAGCCCTAAGAAGACGTACAGGGAAGTATTCGTAAGGCTAACTTATGACATACGAGTGATTCTGTTGTCCTTAGGCCACACTCTGATCATCAGTAAGGTGCACAGTGTGGCTCCTTACTGATCTCCCACAAAAGCTGCACGCATTTGTTGTGTGCACATGATACAAAGGTGCCTGTAGGATATCCACGTCTCACCTATATCCCCCTCACTTACTCTTACATGTTGTTCAAGAGTTCGTTATGACCTGGCACCCGCAGCATACCCATAGAAAAAATTATAATTTACATTTTTGCCCTTCAGGTTCCCTGAACAGTCTTCGATCTTGATATTTCATACAGACCACCTGCGTTTCCATAAAACAGGTTTGCCTCATTTCCGCCCACAGACAGCCCGTATCTCCTGTAGGGGCTGAACTGTGCATGATTACCTCAGAGGGGATGAGGGGGGGAGGAGGTGGAGTCGGGAATGGGGCTACAGCCATCTGGTTTATGGCGTCTTCATTCCTGCAAAGACACACATTTACATTTATTGTTTCGGTCACTTGTACCTTAAAGACTCATAATGTGGAACAAAATGAGCAGGGACTGAGTCAGGGTCACGGTTTGGCCTTCTTTTTCAAGCATGGGAAGTTATGTAAGAACTACAGAGACTCAAAAGAAGTCCCATGTACGTGTGTAAGTCAACCTTCAGTGATTGTGTTGTTTGATCCCTCACTGTAACGATATCCAGGTACTCAGTACTATGTTTCCCTAATCTTCTGGTTATCACATGAGTTCCTGTTTCTCCACACAACTCCACAGTTATCCTTCTAAATATTTTTCATGTTTTCCCTTTTTTGCCCTTTTGAGCTGTTTTTCATTCTGGATTGAACGGAAACCATCATTATCAGGCAGATCAAGATCTAAAAGGCAGTAACTCTGCTTACACACCAAACTTTAATTTCTCTTTCACATCTTTGAAAACCACTCCTATGAAAATCTTTTTTTTTTTACATTTTCTTGCAGCATTTTTCTCATGGAGGAGGATAACATAATTTAAGGTTTCTGTGTATTTTTTTATTCAAACTGGAGTGATTCAGAAGAAAATGAAAAAAGTCATTTTGAATGGAGTAACTGCCATTGGCGGGTCGAAGCCTCCCTGCTCCGCTCCATTCTGATACATCCTCTTCCAGACAAATAGATCCATGAACGTCTTTGTTTTCCTCGCCTGAGCTGGAATCTCGATCAGAACTGTACGGCTTGGTAATTACAATATTGCTCGCCATTTTTGTTGCACTGCTACTGTTAGCTTGGGGTGTGAGGGGCTGTAAAAAAGCGAGAGTGCAAACAAAGTGATGATGGGAAATCAGTAGAGGCTTACTTCCGCTCCAACAGTCCCGCCCAAAAATCAGAAGTGAATTTCTGATGACCTCCTGTTGCTCTGCGGAAACTGACACATTACTTTGATTTTGGCTAAAAACAGCATAATAGTAACTAAAATAAACCACTGGCAACGATCAAAAAATGATCAGAGTAAGATTTTAAAGTTACTGCATTCAGACATTTGCTCCCAGTGTAGGTATGTTACTTTAAAAAGTAACCACTTAGTGGTAATCTAATAATAAACAAATGAACTATTTGACTTTTTTGTTAAAAAAACTGGTTAAAAGAGAGCAATTATTTATCATTTTAAAAAGTTGTCAACATGTAGATTATTCTGATCAGTTTCAGTGGAGTGAAAGTAGTAAAATCTGTACTTGTTTTTAACCGTCTGTATTTATTCCATCTGAACAGACGGATCTTCTACCTTTCAGCTATCGTCTTTGAAATATGATTGGAAATGTTTTTTAAAGCAATTAAAGCAGAAATTATACAAAAACAAGACAGAAATTTGTATCAATACAAAGATACATCAAAGATAGGATAGTTAGTCATGGAAATTGTCTGAAAAATACACATACGTTCAAATACACTAGTAAAAAGTTCAATTATTAAATAAAAATATTTGCTCTTTAGCATTTAGTAAATGACACAATTCAATTATTAAATACTAAGATTGTCAAAAGGGAGCTCGGTAGATTGCCTACAAGACAGTGAGAGGAAGCAAACTTATATAATCCAACCCTGTTTGCTTTACTTAACTTTGAAGTTTTCCTTTAACATAACAGTTGAAGATTAAAACATGTCTTTAAGTCTGTTATTAAATTCGTCCTGAACAGATTTTTTTGGCCCAGATCCGATTGTGAGTCACTTGATTTTGGGTCAAACATTTAAAGTTCATCATCTTTTTGGTGTCAGGTGAGTTGTTCAGAAGCGTTTTACACTCCAGAGTGACTTCTATTTGTTTTTGCTTCTTTGTTATGCAGTTTTTGTCTCCTGTGATTTACACTCATGATAAATGAAGAGGCAATGAACTCACGTTTAGAAATATTTTTTTAAAAATCCATAAAAGGAGCATGTGTTCTAAATACTTTTACATTCCTGTCATGTCTTTGAGCCTCATCTTGATACGACAAAAACAGACTTTTAGGTTTGAATTTCAATACTTGTTCTCAAATTTATCTCAAAGATTTCTATCCGTACATTTTAAAAAGTCACTTTAACAAGTCCACATTACACTTTCCTCAATCAGGATTACCAGTCTTGATTCTGATTCCAATCGACTTACAAAATATTCGTCATGGTTTCCAAGTTTCTGAAGGTTTTGTCACTTTAAATAACCTCATTAATCACCGTACATTACCTCTAAATGTGAATGTCTGATCCCGACACCTTTCAAAAACTCATACATATATTTAGATGTGTGTGTTTGTGACTAGAACGTGTTTAATGATTGATGGTTCTCTCCGTCAGACTGACCCCGCTGAGCAAAGCTGTTATTCCTGCTTTGGGAAGCAGACAGACAGCGGTGCGGCGGTCCGGCCGGCGCTCGCGGTGACACTCTGTTTCCATGGAAATGCACTCCGAGGCGCCTCAAGCATCAACATCCATTTACTCATTGCTGCGGCGACCTTTACTCCGAAATAAATCATTCAGCAGCGGCCGGTGGACACGACTTTAACGAGATTCTGTCACCTGGATGAACGCGGCGAGAGCGCCGGTGTCCTCCTGCAGCGACTTAATCTGAACCGCCAGGAGGAGCGGAGGGAAAGCCACAAAGAGGAGGAGGAGAGCCGCTTCTATAAGGCAGGAAGCGACCGAGGTAAAGACAAACGCATCCTAAATTATTCCATAACTGAACATCACCTCTGAAGAGGATGCCAAAGATTAAAATAGAATCTAGAGGTTTACTTTTATGTCCATTTATTTTGAAGTGAACACATTTCTATCAGTTGATGATGCAAACCTGAACATGAGATGACTTTAAAACTAAACAGTAGACTTAATGTCCCATGATGGTTGTAACAGCCAAAGAGCAGCTGAAATCTTCATGATGAGAGTTTTCATTTTTTAATCATATTTTTGGAAGAATTATTTCAAAATTAAAGATAAACCTGATTAATGGTGAACTTCACAGCCTGCAGCTGAGGCACAACAGCAGAATTCAATGAATGAGCCAATTTCAGTGGTCTGTGGGAGGGGCAGAGTCACCAGCTGCAACTTTAGCTGATTGGAAACGACACCAGCTTGACATCAACAATTTTCTGTACAGAACGGCTAAACGCAGCTTAAGGGGAAAACGAATGTGACAAAATAAGATCTTCAGCTGATGTGGACATGGTGACCAAAATGGTTTCAAATGAAAACCTGAATGTTGTTTTAACTCTTTAACACCAGAGATGTTGACAGGACATCACTCTTCAACTATGTACGCCATTGATGTGAATCAGCTGATGATGTTTTATGCTGTTTTCCAACACTGTTAGCAAAGTTCCAGTGTCAAAGGAATAAACGCGAGGGAAAACAGGAGAATGATTAGATTTGGGAAAAAGACGGGCAGCAAATCTGTTTCGTGTTTTTGATATTAATTTGTGATCAAGAAAACAAAGTTTTAATCTTGATTGAAAATATATCAGAGTTACATTTGAAAGACTCGGATGTCCCGATCAGATCATGTGATGGAAATTGGGACCAATCACGTAGT
The DNA here is from genome assembly GCF_002922805.2 of Oryzias melastigma. Lineage (NCBI taxonomy): Eukaryota > Metazoa > Chordata > Actinopteri > Beloniformes > Adrianichthyidae > Oryzias > Oryzias melastigma. The sequence goes on from NC_050515.1 coordinate 4,667,616, forward strand.
TTTAGGGTGTATTCAGAGTGGGAAAATGATTGTTCTGGATCAAGTCCCAAATGTTGTGTTTGGTCCGTATTCAGACAGCAGTCAAGTTGTTTTCCAGACCAAAACTTGTAAACAAATCCTCCTGACTAAACCTCTCTTCAGCTATTGGCTAACAGCTACGGGCATGGGTAAAAACAAAAACAGAAAGGCCCAATCCAAATTCTTCCCTTCTCCCGACCCCTCCATTTATAGGGACATTAGTAGTGGGGGGGGTCCAAAATAGTTTTTTAAGGCCAACCCTCCAAGCGCAGGGATACAGAGCCTTCTGTCCCGAGGGTGTTCCGCATTGTGCTGTGAGGAGGAGAGGCGCTCTAGTCATAAAATGCTATGTATATTTGAGGACTGGAAGCCCTGCACTAACACTGACTGACGGCGACTATTGATGATGTCATCGAGTGGAAGCGACATCCGAATTCAGAGACATTATTCCTCCATAGCTCTCCGTTTGGAGGGCTGAATGTAGGGGTAGGGAGAAGGAAAGAATTCGGATTGGGTCTTGCGTCTCAGCGCAAACAAAGACCTACAAAGACATTTCAACAGGAAAACGGTCCAGGTTTTAGTCCTTTTTAGCTTGAACGCCTCTCTACGTGCTGCAAACAGAAAGACAGGAGTGAGTAGAACTGTCTAGAAAGTACAAGCTCCAGAAAAAAAGAGAATTAAAAACATTTAATGGGTCAAAAACAGCAATAACTGATGATTATATTGATTTGAACTAGTTATGAATAATCATCATATTAATGCAATGGTTTTGGAAGAAAGACTTTTTATTATTTTGTAGGGATTTTATTGGAGATATGAATCACAAAAAATGTTTAAGAGCTCTAGAGATCTTAAATCGGAGTCATCAAGCTTTCTTAGATGACCAATTATCACTTTTTTTTTTGTTTACTTGTCATTGGTCAACTATTTTAAGTTGCACTATTTTTACTTGATTGTTCCAGCTACAAAAGTGCTCTTATAAAGTAAAGAAATGCTGGTAAAACAAAAATAGAGGAAAACTGTATCTGGTTATTTAGGATTTGTTGGCCTTTTTCTAAGGCTGATGCTATTGGCACGTAAATATGTGCGAGAAGCACGAAACTTATGGATAATCATGTTGGCCACACTTAAACAGTGCAGCCAACATGCACACCTACATGTATTTTACGTGCGTCCAAGTGTGGCCAAAACATGCACGTTGCTGAATTGTATGCTCACATTTGCATGTGTCCAAGCGCAATAACTCATGTCAAGTCATGTTAGCCACACGTTTTAAGTGTGTACTAAATTAAGAATCAAGAATGAGTCCCAGCCTACGTCTTTTAACTGACGTAAAAATGAGACATTCTTGTAGTATTGCAAATGTACTTCTTGTTCTCAAAAACTGTACAGTAGAAATACTTCAAAGAGCACTACCAATGAAAACATGAAGCACAAAGTATGTAAAGGCATGGTGATGTACTAAATTTAAACTTGGGAATTAGTCCCACCCAAAGGACTGTTAACTGACATGAAAATGAGACATTTTTATGGTATTTTAGATGTGTATTTCTCAAAAACTGTACAGTAAAATGCTTCATATTTTCAGGAGTTGTACTCCTTGAAGAACAAAGTAGGTCTGTAAAGGAATGAAACAAACTTTGGACAGTCCTGCTGTCTCTACGAAAGAACTTACTAAAGGTTACACGTTCATATTTTCTTGAAAGACTAGCGAATGATTAAAATCTTTTCCCAACCAAAATGTCCGGCGTTCCTTCATCCGTCGTGAAAAGTAAGGGGCGGCGGGGCTACTGATAGTTTCCTGGCGGGCTCTAAAAAAAAGTGCGACCAAGAAAATAGTTTTTCACTGGGCCCACATGATTCGAAAATTACGTGTGAATAGACACTTTCTTTTTTTAATCAGAAGTATCAGATTGGGACTCGGTATTGGAAGATACTCAGAATCAGGTGACGCGGATCGGGGCCAACATCCCTTTTGAAGAGCCACTCTGATCATTTTTGATCTAGAAAAGTGTTCCCAGTGTTTTTTAATGACAATTATGTTGTTTTTAAACAAAATAAAAAAAATGTTATTTTTTTAGGAGATAGTTTCTGCAGCGTGACGGGAGTTCATTAGATATTCACCTCTGAGTTGTGGGCGGGACTGTTAGTGTGGGCGTAAGCCTCATATTCTCTCTTGCTTTTTTACAGCCCCTAACCCCCGCACTCTGCTGGTGCAGAGCAACCCCACCCTCTCTTCCTGTCATCCATAACTGAGAGCTCTCTGTTTACATGCTCTCCCAGTAGCTTTCAGCCCCTCACACCCTCAACCTAGCATTACAGGTGCAACAAAAATGGGGAGAATTATTGGAACTGACCAGCTGTACAGTTTAGATCCAGATTCCAGCTCAGACGAGAAAAACAAAAATATTCGTGGATCTATTGGTCTACAAGTGGATGCATCAGAATGGAGTGGAGCAGGGAGCTTATGCCCCGCCCAGAGTATTTTCTATGTCACAAATACGATCTTTTTCAATCGGCATTTATTGTCTGCTTCTGATTCAGAACGATTTGAAATAAAAATGACTCAGAAGTATGAATTTGAGTCAAATTTTCCTTATATGTGTCTTCCATCATCAGAAATATTTCACAAGAACATGTTAAAAACACCAAAACACAATAAATTAACACAAAAAAAACTGTGGAATCCCTTTGGTTTTTCTGGAAAATTGTCTGACAGTTTGAGGCGATGGTCTGAAGAACTAAAACAGATATACGGATTCAGAAGACGGCCATGTTTCCCAGCATGCCTTGCAGTCTTACCTGAGAAGGATGAGTTTCACTTTGGACGTAGCGCTCTTGATGATAGCCGAGGCGTTCAGGTGACTCCGCCCATAAAGAATGTGGTCATTGATCTGACAGAGAGACAGACAGCAGGAGGACAGCAGGAGGAAGCTCTGAAAAGCAGCCGACCATCATCACATTGAGTGGGAGTTGGAGCAGGAGCAGCTGGGAACTAGACTTCCTACTGTCTCACATTTATGAGGCGACTCAGAACCAGCACTGGATGACGAGACGTTTTTTAGGACATTGGGACGGGCACCTAAAACTCACTGGATGATGCTCTAATCTAGTTCTGGGATGAACTGGACGTTTTTAAAGTTGTTGCTGTTGCATTTTTATAAAATGTGAGGCCACAAACCTTTAGTGGCTTAGAGTGGAAGCATTACTCATCCACTGAGAGGCTGCAGCAGCTCGCACTGCAGGCTGTCTGCAGGAGGCGGGGTCAGGGCATTGACAGGCTGCAGGGGAGGTGGGGTTAGTCCACGCCGCCTGCAGGTTCTGCAGAATCCATACTTCCACGGACATAAATTAAACATTCAACTCTTTAAAAAAAAACCAACTCTGTTGTGAGTCTCTGTCAAATAAGCAGTAAAGCTGCTGTAAAGGAGAACGATCAGAAACATGAGGCAGCAGATCTGATCTTCAAAAAATGGATTTGAAACTTTTATTTTTAATGTTGGGAATCAGTCAGATCATAAATGTTTTTTTAATTCTACATTTTGTAAATGTGTATATTTTTGTACTTTCACAAGCAGTGTGTTCTGATTGGCTGTCGGCCTCATCAATCACCCTGTATTGAACAGATTCAGTTTGTAGTAAAAAATCTAGTGTTCAGCTCCTTTAATGTCATCAGATATCAAGGACACATTTTTTAATGCCACATTGACTCAACTTGATAAAAGTCATTGCTTATTTTAAAAAATTGAAATAAAAACACTAAACCTACCATTGTACAAATATTAAAAGGATTTTATTAAAACACAGTTGTATGGAAGTTAAATATTAGAGACAAAATGATGGTTATGTGTCCCATTAATCTAAAAACTGAACTGAAATAATGTTTTTTCATTAAAACAAATGAACTATTTTTTAAAAGTTACATTTTTTATGTCAACACAAGAACAGTTAACAAAACCTAAATATGTGGGTTTTTTTTCTCTAGTAAAACTTTTTAGCAGGAATACCACATTGGTCATTTTTGTATAGAATTTACTAATATATTTCAAAGTTTTCCAGTTGCTCTCACACAAAACATTACTAACAGTTTGATTTATTTTGAAAGTGATCCCTGTTTAGTGAGAAATGTCATCAAAGCTGTGCCTTTTTTGAAGGATTACATACATTTGTATTTAAACAAACTAAGAAAAGACAACAGTTTTAAATTTCATAAGCCCTCCTACAGCCTTTGACTGCAATTTGATGGGGAAAAAAGCCACTTTTGTAGAAAAACTACCATATGATCAGACTTTCGTGAAGCAACATCACAAAACTTCTTGAGAAATTTAAAGGGATAACAGAAGCCAGACTTGGATTATAACAACTTTTAGGATAGCATCAAAGAACAATATTGGAAATTAACATGAACAAAAGTGGTCCTAGTTTTGATTCCTGAGGTACTCCCTCTGTGGGTGATGTTTTTGACCTACCTTTTATAAACTGTTACTGGTGAAACACTTTCCACTCAGCTTTAGACAGTGATCAGGGAACTGTATCACAGTGCTATTAAGCCTCTCACCTCCAGGAGCTCGTCTCCGACCCGAATGCGTCCGTCACGGGCTGCCGGCCCCCCAGGATGAAGCCCCACCACAAATATGCTAAGGCAGGAGCGATCTCGGTTTCCCGCCAGGCTGAGACCCAAGCCATGCCGATCCTTGTCCAGCTCCACGCAGAGCAGCTCCCCCTGCAGGTCTCCATAGCGCTCACACCATCGCTCTGCAGGAGAAACATGAGGAGGAGGAGATAGAGGCAGAATCTTCACTGAGAGGCGTCAGCAACCACATTCCTGACACCTGTGCTTGTGGTGGTTTGACAGAGATGCTGCATTTCTGACAGATTGATGCAACTCCGCCTTAGGTTGACTCCGCCCCTTCAGCAGCTTTGTTTTTTAGCTCTCTGCAGCTGTGATTTTAGTGGTGTTTAAGTTTCAAACCCCAGTTTTCTTGATTGATGACCGAGTAATAGCTGTTTATTTCTCTATAGAAGTTCATGCGATTTTGTCGTCTTGGAACCAGCAGGTACTTCCTGTTTGGATGCCGAGGGGGGAGGGGAGGGGGGCACTCAGTCCAGTTCTCGTAAAAAGTCAATGGCTACAAGCAGGCAGCATTATTTTTGAAAATCTTCATTTATTTGTGCGCTCTCTGCATAAAAGAAGGTTTTATTTTAAAAAAAAGGTACAAAAGAGCAGAAAATCGTCATTAGAGGAAAACATCTGAAGACAAGGAGCTGACTTCAGACAAAAGAGACGAGTGTTTAAGTAGCAGAAACGAGGAAAGATGATTGGATCTGTTTGACGAGAATGTTGCTTTATGAACCGTGAAAGAGAGAGAGAAATGCAGAGGGGAGCTGAAGGACCGGAGCTCGATTGGGTTTATGAGCTGAATCTGCAGATCAGAACGGTTCCAGTACCATTAAAAACATCAGCTGCTCCTCTTTCAGGTCATGAACACATCAAGCTTCCTGTTCTGATCACAGATCAACGTTTGCTCTGACAATTCTAGACTGAATCGTACCTTGAACACCTCAGAGGAGAATCATTTCTATTTAACATAGATCTGTTCCTTAGATCAAACAACAGAAGGAGAAACCTTTAAACCGCCTGAGCCCTTTTGATGTGAACCAAAAGATTAAAGCAAATGTAGATTCATGACAATCTTGAGTCAGAACTGTACCTCCTCTCTGCTGAAATAAAAACAAAGCAATATTCCGAAGTTTCTTAACTATTTTTTAAACTTTCCTGTCACAGACTCTGATTACCTTTTAAAGTCGTCTGTACCATTTAATCCTTTTGCATCCGTTTGACAATTGAGATAAATAGATGATTACATCTGCAATTTATGCTTTTTTCCTTCCATTGTTGTGCTAGCAGCCATCGTGCAGACAGACAAGAGTCTTTATCAGAGTCAACATTTTTTCAGAACCCAATGAAGACCAGAACCACAACAAGGGTGTTCTTATGCCAACACGCTCATGAACAGTCTCTGAATGTAATAATAATGAACCTAACAAAAGAAGACTCATTAAAGTTGAGAGTTGTTAGGTTGCAACGATGACGCATAAAAGAAAAAAACAACAAAGTTAACAGAAAAATCTGTGTATTCCGACCTAAACCACACAAAAAGAGAATATTTTAGCAGATGGAGTGAAAGTAGAATTAAGGCTTTTTCCATTTAAAAGCCTTTAAAAAAAAGAACCTAACTAAATTGTACTGTATTTATGGATTCATCCTGGTTGTGTTTACTGATGTTGAAGTCATTCTTAGAGGTACACAGCGCTCTGCTAAAAAAGGTTGGGTATATACTAGTGCTGACATTTTATTAAAAAAACTAATCAGATTAATCACACTTTGGACTGTGATTACTCACAATTAGCTACAATATTTTACTAGGTAAATTTTACATGACAATATGCAACTTTTATTGTCTGAAATTTAAAAAATGTATCAAGTGTCAACCCAGAAGTGTAATTTGCGTGTAAAAACACATCAACTCTAAAGAGTTTTATATCTGCAGTATTAAGAAAGCAAAGATGCTGACAAACAGCCTTCAGAAACTAACATGGTGTTTCTGTACTTTAAATGAACTTCTACCCTGGCCCTGGTGAACACTCGATTCTGATTGGGTACTGGGTTTGGATGCACGCTACAAGTCTATGATGCACACTTAAAAAAAAGAAAATGTTTCGTTTTCCTTTGCTACTGCAGTCGAGGTTCAGTGATGCATTGTCACAACGCGGTGGACCATGGATCTAACAATCAATTTTTTAGGAAAAAAGTGATCTAAACCAAAAAAAAAATAGAAATAAAGTATTAAAAACTGATTGAATATTTATTTTCTTTGTAAGTAACCATAGTATAAGTGATATAATACCTGCTGAAGTATTTTACCACACACCTTGGAACCCTGAACATCCAAGGCAAAGCGGCAAATTTTTACCTCGCGAGGTGTAAGTGTCACAAACAGGCAGACAGCTGGTTCCACATGCAGCAGGTTTATTAACAGAGCTAACAGTCCACAGACTAAGCAGGGTCAGACAGGCAGAGGTCATAGACGGGCATGAGATCATCCGAGACGAGAGAGAAGAGGAGTCAGAGTCCAGGCGAGGGTCGGGGGCAGGCAGCAGGCAATCAGAGTAGCAGGGTCAGAGGCAGAAGGTCAGCTCCAGGAGTAAACGCTCAGAGATGCAGGCAGAGTGGCACAAACAAAACTTCACAGAGAGTGACAGTGTGGAGCCAGACTATAAACTGAGGAGGTGATGAGATGATGGGAAACAGCTGATGTGATGAGTCCAGGTGAGGGATGGTGGTGAGCTCAAAACTCTGGTGAGCGCTCCCTCTGGTGGCTGGAGATGGTAGCAGCAGGTTGCTCCATGACAGTAAGTAAAAAAGTAAAGGGGTTTATTCATTTTTTATTAAATTAGGGATTATCAGCCCTAGTGTATATACTACCATGGCTAACGTGTAGCATTGTTGGATTGTGTGTTTTACTTGTTATGTTGGGAGTTAGCATAGACACAGTTACGTCTGTTTTAGTGGTATCAGTCTGTTTCTTACGAGTTGCAAACAATATTGGGAGTTACAGGTATTGTGAAGATGCTAACATGGCTAACACGTAACTGTGAACACAGTTAATAAAATGTGAATTACTGATGGACTTCTCTAATGAATTAATGCGCCTCACAGTTCTGTGCACCTCATATACGACACTTTCAAAAACAGACCACTCAGTGGTGGTGTGTCCTAATGTGGAAGACTAATTCTTTCAACTTGTTTAATTGCTTATGATACATTTTTAACAAAATGCCACTTTAAAGAGGGTTGGATCAGATCTAGAGGTGACTGCATGGAGGTCAGTCCCATTACACACTCTGTGCACACAGGTAATAAAGCATGAATGGTTGTGAGTCTACAGGAATCCATGAAGTCCCTTTAACAGACTATTAACTGTGTGACAGAGAGATCAGCCGAGGGAGGGCCTCTGAGCCTTGAAGGGCATGAGGAAACATCTGCTGATGGGGAACCGTGGAGATAAAGATGCCAAGAAAAGACAACAGTCATCTTTATCGGAATCTGGGATCAAACTCCTGAAGCGGGATAACAAGCGTTTTATCTGAGACCAGCAGGTGATGCTGCTGTGGAGGAAAGTCTGGTACAGGACTTTTCTATGAACAATAATAGCTGGGGATCAAAGCACCAATGGGATTTGTAAGAAGTAATACATTTTAAAACTTTCATTTTAAGCCAGTTTTCATATTACTAGAGAAAAAAAAAGAAAAAGGAGAAAGAAAAAGAGAAAAATAGTATATTTTGATTAAAATTAAAGTTTTGCTTCAGAGGAGAATTTATGTTTTGACTGATTTGGATTTTTTTGTTTAATCTTTACTGTTTTTTTTACTCAGCCATAGTGGTAATTTTAATCCTTTAACCTCTTTATTACAGACAGATGTATTATGAAATAGGTTTCTTTTCTTATTATTTATGGATGTGAATCATTACTAACTTTAACAAAAAGGACAAGCAGGTACGTTTTATTAAAAAAAGCTAAGCATAACAGATTGATCAATCCTGTGCTCAAATGATCTAAAAGCTTGTACTGAGATTATTTGACTCCCCTTTTTCCTCTCAGTTTTTTGTTATTTTGACTCTAATGAGGCATTAAACTCTTACTTTTCAAAATAAATAAATAGCTAAAAGGAGCAGGAAAAACCCACCCAATTCTATCTGTCAAACTGCCATGTATACTACTAATGCAATTTTGAGAGAATTTAATAAAATGTCCCTCTCAGTAAATGTGAGGGATAACAAACCCAAGCACAGTAATGTTAAAAAGAGTTTAAAACAAAGTATGCTAATTTCTGTTATAAAGTTAGAATGAATTACAATAAATTAAAAAAGGCTGACCTAATTGTGTAGCAGACGTCCTTTTGGCCATTCAATAAAGTGACCTGGCTCCAGTTACCTTATTTTTAGAGAAAACAAAAACAGGAAGTAGAAACGTTTTTTTTTTATTATTATTATTTTTATTTTAATCTTATTTTTTAATTTATTGGTTACTGTGAGGTCTGAGTTTGAATTTTCATTAGGATGCTGGAGTTGATACGTCCTCAGTCTGGTTATAGGCTGGTTATGTTCGAGGGCCTCAGGAGGAAACAAACACGAGGACGAACACACTTCCTGTCACAGAAATTAGAACCATGTTTGTGTGTTTTTGAGTGTGTCTAGAAGTGTGTGTTCTCTGCAAGGTGACTTGTTGGAGTAAGTCTGCACACACACGCATGTATGCACGCACACCTGATGAGTGTAGCTTTCAGCCTGTTATCCCAGCAGCCTGCAGCCTCCCGCCCCTCAGCCACTGCTGCAGTGCAACACAGTGCGTTTGTGTGACTGAGGATGTGTGGTGCCACTCTCCACTAAGTAAATAAATAAAAACCTGCAGAGCTCAACTAAAGTGTCAACAAAAATCTTTTTAAACAAACAATCTTCCTGAAATATAAAACATTAAAGATATTTCACTGCAGTGTGTGTGTGTGTGTCTGTATACTTGTTTTTGGCACTTTGTCAAGACTGTTCCTGGCATCCACACCAAGCTTTTTAGGACCTGCAGGCTTTTGGGGACCAAACATCAACCAAATGCAATTGTTACATCTGTTAAGCTTTCAGACTAGACCCTCTAGTTATGAAAAGTAAATAGAGTGTCCTTGCCATGACATCTGTTTCTGCATGAGCAGTAAAGGAAGTGAGCGGATGCGCTTTGACAGAACTTTTCCCCCTCCTTTGTCTTCGCTTCTCTTCTACTCTTCTCTTCGTCAGTCCTTCTCTTCTGACAGAATCACAGCATCCTGAATTCTGCTGTTAAAATGCTCTGGCAGCTAACTTATCTCCCTGCAAGAATCTAACCACACAATATGTGCACGCCTATGTTGCGTGTGCATGTGCAGACAAATCATCCAAGAGTTTCAGAGAGCTGCTAAAATTCTGCATTAGCTTTTATCGACTGCACTTCTGCAGAAGTGTATGGGGCCAGTTTTAATGATTAATAATTCTGTTAGGGAAACATCACTCCTGCAGATTTCCAAACACTCACTGCAGTTTCTAACCAGCTGAAGAAGAGGGTTTTGATTTATTCAGCGGTCTGAATAAATCAAATTCATAGTTACACAGAAAAAAATTTCAACGTTTGTTTATCTCGTTCTTAAATTTATTGGATCTCAGTGCTGCTTTCGATACAGTCAGCCACGCTATACTACTCAATTGACTGGAAAACTCAGTGGGTCTCACTGGGCCAGTACTAAACTGGTTCAAAATGTACTTGGAAAACAGGAAATATTTTGTGTTATTTGGTAACTTCACATCGGAACCAACAGAAATTACATGTGGAGTGCCCCAAGGCTCCATCCTGGGACCACTTCTGTTTAACATCTACATGCTCCCACTGGCCCAGGTTATAAAGAACAACAACATTAGTTACCATAGCTATGCAGATGACACACAGATATATATTAGACTGACACCAGGAGACCGAGGCCCTGTACAGGCTCTTGGTAAATGCATTGAGGACATTAATGACTGGATGTGTCACAACTTACTTCAATTAAACAAAAACAAAACTGATGTCATTGTCTTTGGGGCTAAAGAAAAACAATCAGAGGTTGCTAAAGAGCGTCAGTCAATTCATCTAAAAACTACCAACCAGACCAGAAGCTTGGGTGTAGTGATGAACACAGACCTAAATTTTGATAAACACATTAAAGCAGTCACTAAATCAGCCTATTATCATCTCAAAAATATCTCAAGGATTAAAGATATGATGTCTAAGCAGGACCTGGAAAAACTAGTGCATTTCAACACAAACTCCTGCTTTAGGAATTTAAATGTACCATGAGCCTTTGCTCTGATGTAGAACTAGACTTTTCAAGTACATTATAAAGAGATTTACATCTTGAAATACTTTAAATGCATTCACGAATGAGGAAGATCCCAGACAGAAAAATCTGCTCTAGCATGGGAATGACACAAACCCGAACCTGTCAGACAGAGATCAGGGCCAAGTATTAGTTTAGAGTAATATTGCTGTCTTTAATCTAAAACAACTTGAGCCTCACTGAGAGATGAACTGCTATGAGCAGCAACAAATTTAAGTTGGGGTTCTTTTTGGTCAGGCTATAAAGGCAGAGTCTTTATAACACCCCCAAAAGGCAGATATGATCACTGGGGGGAGGGAGGGGGTGAGGAAACATCCTGAGCCGTTTGCCCCTCCAGCAGCCTTCCTCCATCACCGCATGTGAGTGGAGGCTGCAGCAGCTGGAGGTCACTGCAGTGCAACAGAGGGGGTGGCATTAATCTGATCCAAGATCCCTTTCTCCATGACACCCCTAGTGGCGCTGGGAGGTACCGCAGACCTGACATCAAGAGTAAACCTCAAAAAGTCAACACTTCAAACCCTTTTTCCTCCAGGCCACTGTGTGTCTACGGCTCATCCAGCAGCTCAGGCAAACTGATTGAAACCAGGGAACCTGAAAGTCAAAAGGGTCAAAAGAATGAAGGGGTTCAAAGTAGCTTTGATTTTGGAAAGAGGATCTTCTACTTTAATGTGCAGACTTTGAATTTTGAAGGCAGACTGTGTTGGATGTGACACTGCTTTATGTTTTCTGCATGACTTTGTGTGAGTAATTGAAAGAAAATATGAACTTTATCATCAACCTTAAATGACATTTTAGTACTATTTTTTGGTTGTCCAAAATGCAACACAAACTCACGGATAAGTCTAATTGGGTTTGGCCATCTTCACTGGTGTTTCCTCCACTAACCCAAGAATGTTCTGGGGATAAACAACTGTGGTGGATAGGGGGGAAGGGCAAAAGTAAGTTATGTTGGTTACATACCAAAAGAGAAACTTAAGCCATAATAATATATATATTTTTAATAATATTCACTTCTCCCTTTCAGTTGTCATGCTAAAGTTTATAAAACGGATCTCAAATAGTGTCAACGCTGATAATGCTAATATTGCTTATTATGCTAAAAATACTAACAACTATTGCTTATTATGATACAAATGCTAATTTGTTAAAAATGCTTATAATGCGAAAAAATACTAATAATGGTTATGATGCTAACAATGTTAAAACACCCAAAATACAAAAGATTATGCTAAAAATATTAATAATGCTTATATCTCTAATAATGCTAAGAATGTTAATATTGCTGAGTATGCTAAAAATATGAATAATTGCTGATAATGCTTATAATATTAAAAATGCTGAAAATGCTAATATTGCTTATTATGCTTAACATACTACTAATACTAAAAATGCCAACTGGTGCTTATAATACTAAAAAAGCTAATTTGTTAAAATGCTTAAAATGCAAAAAATACAAATAATGCTTATGATGCTAATAATTCCAAAAATGCACATAGTGGGAAAAAACTAATGCTTAGCACTTTAAATTGTCTTTGTACACAAAGTGTGCAATACAAGTAAATCTGCCTTGGTAATAATGCTAAAAAATATGAATAATACTTTTGATTCAATTGATAATAAAAGTGCCAATATTGTTTACACTAAAATTATAATTAATGCTTATAGTACACAAAAACAATGCCAAGAATACAAATATTGCTTATTATGCTAAAAAATACTAGTAATGCCAACCTGTGCTTATGATGATAAAAGTGCTAATTTGTTCAAAATGTGTATAATCCTAAAAATATTTATGATTATGATGCTAATAATGCTAAAATGATAATATTGCTTACTATGCTAAAAATACGAATAATGCTAAAAAGGCTAACTAGTGCTTATATTGATAAGAATGCTAATTTGTTCAAAATGCCTATAATGCAATGCATTTTTTAATGCTTATGATGCTAATAAAGTTAATATTGTTTATTATAATGGCAACATGTTTATTATCCTAATATTACTTATTATGATAAATACACCAAAAATGCAAATCATTTAAATAATGTTAACAATGCTGCATCCATCTATCCAATTTCAGAACCAAATAAATCTCATTTGGGGCCACAGGTTTGCTGGAGCCCTATCTCCACTACTAATGGGCAAATGGACACTTCCCAATACCAACACAGTCCATACGTACACACCCCCATACCCACCAACCGCACCACACACACACAGAATTTAGATACACCAAATAACCGATGAAGCATTTTTGTGCCGATAATGGTACATTTGGACGTGACCAACGCAAACATTAGTTTTTAAACGAAAGTTGAAAATGTGAAAATAGAAATGTAAAAATCTTCAGACATTTATGAGCCTCAGACATGCAAAAAGGGCAAGGATGAATCCAACAAGCATGCAGAAGGTTTGTCTGGTAGCTGTACTATTTGCATTTTCACTTTTGCATTTACATTTAGATTGTCTGGAATGAGTTCATATTTCATCTTTCCATGGTGAGGCGTTACGTTCCTAAACTAAAGAGGATGGAAAAATGGCACATTTATAGCTGATGGTTTTCAAAGAAACCAGACTGAGACTCTACAGGAACAACGTAAAGATTTGGTTCGCTGTTTCCTGCCTCGCTGTGGTTTTAGGGTTACTCATCTTCAGGACTGCTTCTTCTGTCCCAAACTCAAGCTTAGCACGGCGCCCCCTGCTGCCTGCTTGGATCCCTACCATTTTTACAGCAAGCCTGCAGAGCAGCATGGAGGTGACCTCCTGCTGGACACACTGCTCACACACTGATGGGACATCTTATCAAAGATGAGACTCTTCCAGAACACACACACGAGCACACACGTGCACTCACAGACACGTGCACACACACAGAGCGGGAGCGCAGACTCACCCGGAGGCAGCATCGTCCATGCTCCAGTCTTCACGCGGCGACATAAATCCTGCAGCGCTGCGTGTGAGTCTGTGTGTGCGTCAGAGTCGGCTGCGACGCTCCGATCCACAGACCCGGACGTTTGTGTGTTTGTGTGTGCTTGTGAGTCAGCCGTCTGCTGCGATTCTGAGGTGCAGAGCGCTGCTCAGCTCTGCTATGTACTCCTGCCTCAATCGCTCCCTCTCCCCCTTCACCCTCCTCACCCCTTCCTCCCCCCTCCATCATAATCTGTTTTCCTTCTTGCTCTCTGCTGGCCCCCCTCCTCCTAAAAAATGCGCCCCCTTCGATCCAACAGTTGAATTTGATTCCCTTTTTTTCCTTCCAGTTCCAGGGGAGCTTCAAACAAACATCATCTCTTGTTCATCGTATTGGTCTTCTGTAGATCCAGGTTTGTTATAATCCTTCAAAGAGATGAAGATCCACAACTCTAAATGACTCTAGAGAAGGATACGGTATAATAACTGGAATGAGTGAAAAAAAAAGGCCAATGACTTGAAGCAAAACGTCCAAAAAACAAAAAAGTATGAACATTTTGATACAAGATTAAAATAATTTGATAATTAGATGAATAAATACAAGCATTACTAAGCTTTTTAGACGGTAAAGCTTCACTAAAACACCTTGAAGAGATGGCCCACACAAACGCCCCGTTATTGGATCAGAACCATGAAGCAGACTCCATAAGAACTGAAAGTATGAGGACAGACAGAGAAATAACAGGTCTGCTAAGCTCCCAGAACCTGTGGAGATCCCAAGTCCCAGATCACAAGAAAACGCAACAAGAACAAACAAGAGCCAAAAAGGATTAGCACTGTAATCCCTCTGGACTGTCAGAGAAACTCAAACGATGTGTAGCAGCATGACATCCCGGTCCATTTTTAAACCGTTTAACACTTTGGGACAGAAACGGGTTCATCCCAATGATGAAATCCAGAGCTACAGACAGTAATGAGATTGGTCAAATCCACTGCAACGAGGACTGCAATAAACATGGTGGAAGACAAACAGCCGTGGAGACTTTATCAACATCCAACTGTAGTGGAGCGGATTCTGCAGCAAAACTCCACATGGAGAACAGAAACCACTCAAAGGAAGGCAGTAAAGTTTGTAGAGAAAGGATGGGTCGAGCAATGTGCAAAAGAAAGATTTTTGTTAGAAAATATAAACATTTCCTCAACCAAAGTGGAGTATTTAAGTACAACCATTGACTGTATATGAGAACTGGACAGAGAAACCCCTCCCCCCTCATGTTCCAAACAGGAAGTACTCACTGGCTCCAAGAAGCCAAAATCATATTAACTTCTATAGAGAAAAAACAGCTGTTACTCTACTGGTCAGAATTACCATTCTTGATCTGATACATTTTTCTTAACATGTTCTTAATAGTCCTATTTATTCTCTGTAGTGGACATCATACTAGTTATAAACTGACCAATCAGATGCCACAATATAAGCATGTGGTCTTATATTGAACTTTCAATCGACAGATTCTCCACAGCCCATTATCAGTGGTAGCCGACTGCTTTTTACCTTCAAAGTTGAAACAATCTACCAGGAGAAATGGTAGTAATTTACAGCAGGAATTAATAGCTGAATTTTATTTATTTTGTTTTATTCAGTTTTAAAGTTATTGTCGCTTCAAGCTATTGGCCGCGGGAGCGATTGGGGCCGCTACGATTGCAGAGGGAGCTGGAGGTTGGCAGTCAGAGAAAAGGCGGCTCTGTTTGCCAGGCAGCCAATCCCTGGCGGGGCCAGCAACCTCTGCTGCCCGGGGACCAGCACTCTGGGTGGCGGCGTATGCTAGTTCAGCCAAACTGAGCATTCCAGCTTTCTAGTGACCGCGGAACTCCAGCTCTATGGCTATGATGTTTTTATTTCAAATCAATAAAAACAACCTAATAGTTGATAACAAAGAGAATCCCCCAGTTTTACTTTTATTTATCCCTTCTCGGATTAATAAGTGCCAATAATTTCCGTTTTGTTGTGGCTTTTGTGTAGTCATGTTGTGGCTTTGTTGTTGTGTTGAGGCTTTCATCGTCTTGTTATGGTTTTCATTGTCGTAGCTTTGGTCGTCGTGTTGTGCCTTCTATTGTCGTGTTGTGGCTTTCATAGCTGTGGCTTTTGTCGTTGTGTTGAGGCTTTCATCGTCTTGTTATGGTTTTCATTGTCGTAGCTTGGTCGTCGTGTTGTGGCTTTTGTCATCGTGTTGTGGCTTCCATTGTCGTGTTGTGGCTTTCATAGTTGTGGCTTTTGTCGTTGTGTTGTGGCTTTTGTCGTCCTGTTGTGGCTTCCATTGTCATGTTGTGGCTTTCATAGTTGTGGCTTTTGTCGTTGTGTTGTGGCTTTTGTTGTTGTGGCTTTTCTCATCGTGTTGGGGCTTTTGTCATCTTGTTGTGGCTTTCATTGTCGTGTTGTGGCTTTTGTCGTTGTGGCTTTTGTCATCATGTTGTGGCTTTTGTCTTCTTGTTGTGGCTTTCATTGTCGTGTTGTGGTTTTTGTCGTCATGTTGTGGCTTTTGTCGTTGTGGCTTTTGTCATCTTGTTGTGGCTTCCATTGTCGTGTTGTGGGTTTCATAGTCATGGCTTTTGTCATCTTGTTGTGGCTTCCATTGTCATGTTGTGGCTTTCATAGTTGTGGCTTTTGTCGTTGTGTTGTGGCTTTTGTTGTTGTGGCTTTTCTCATCGTGTTGTGGCTTTTGTCATCTTGTTGTGGCTTTCATTGTCGCGTTGTGGCTTTTGTCGTTGTGGCTTTTGTCATCATGTTGTGGCTTTTGTCTTCTTGTTGTGGCTTTCATTGTCGTGTTGTGGCTTTTGTCGTCATGTTGTGGCTTTTGTCGTTGTGGCTTTCATTGTCGTGTTGTGGCTTTTGTCATTGTGGCTTTTGTCATCGTGTTGTGGCTTTTGTCGTTGTGTTGTGGCTTCCATTGTCGTGTTGTGGCTTTCATAGTCATGGCTTTTGTCGTCGTGTTGTGGCTTTCATAGTCGTGTTGTGGCTTTTGTCATCTTGTTGTGGCTTCCATTGTCGTCTTGTGGCTTTCATAGTCGTGGTTTTTGTCGTCGTGCTGTTGCTTTCATCATCGTGTTGTGGCTTTCGTCGTTGTGTTGTGGCTTCCATTGTCGTGTTGTGGCTTCCATTGTCGTGTTGTGGCTTTCATAGTCATGGCTTTTGTCGTCGTGTTGTGGCTTTCATAGTCGTGTTGTGGCTTTTGTCATCTTGTTGTGGCTTCCATTGTCGTGTTGTGGGTTTCATAGTCATGGCTTTTGTCGTCCTGTTGTGGCTTCCATTGTCATGTTGTGGCTTTCATAGTTGTGGCTTTTGTCGTCGTGTTGTGGCTTTTGTCATCTTGTTGTGGCTTCCATTGTCATGTTATGGCTTTCATAGTTGTGGCTTTTGTCGTCGTGTTGTGGCTTTTGTCATCTTGTTGTGGCTTCCATTGTCGTGTTGTGGCTTTCATAGTCATGGCTTTTGTCGTCCTGTTGTGGCTTCCATTGTCATATTGTGGCTTTCATAGTTTTGGCTTTTGTTGTTGTGTTGTGGCTTTTGTCGTTGTGGCTTTTCTCATCGTGTTGTGGCTTTTGTCATCTTGTTGTGGCTTTCATTGTCGTGTTGTGGCTTTTGTCGTTGTGGCTTTTGTCATCTTGTTGTGGCTTTCATTGTCGTGTTGTGGCTTTTGTCATTGTGGCTTTTGTCATCGCGTTGTTGCTTTCGTCGTCCTGTTGTGGCTTCCATTGTCGTGTTGTGGCTTTCATAGTCATGGCTTTTGTCGTCGTGCTGTGGCTTTTGTCGTTGTGTTGTGGCTTTTGTCGTTGTGGCTTTCATCGTCGTGTTGTGGCTTTTATCACCGTGTTGTGGCTTTTGTTGTGACTTTCGTCCTGATGTTGTGGCTTTTGTCATCGTGGCTTTTCCCATTGTGCTTCAGCTTTTGTAGTTGTGTTGTAGTTTTGTATTTATGTGAGCCTTGTCGGCCACCATACCCTTCCTCATAAAAAGTCAAAACGTCGAAACAAAACATTTTTAGAATCTCCTTTATGACTACATTTCTGTGAAGCTAAATACTTTGATCTCGTCCTGGACAAGCTCATGATCTGACTCCTGCAAATGCATCATCTTATAATCCATTTAAAAGACAGGAGCACTGATAGTTTTGTCAGCTGATAGTTCAGACAAATATCGGTTTGATTCCAGTAGATCAACACCCCTGCAACCCCAACCAGTGACCATGAACGGAACTTAAGGAAACAGAAAGCCCTCAAACTGACAGTAGAGACCGCTCCTGACAGCATCTTACCACGCAGGCCAGCACCTCCCCTCTCCTCAGCCATGACTCATAAATCAAGCGTAACTAAATCTGTTGGTCATCAGGGTGCTTCCTCATTAAGACGCGCCTCCTCCTGAAGGAGAACAACAGCTGAGCTGGTTTCCAGCAGCCCTCGCAGACGGGAAAGCTTCATTACGATCGCTCAGGCGTCAGAGATGGAAAGCCTCCAAATGAAGCTGCAGGCGCTTTGTTCCAGCTCATAGACAGTAAATGTACGGGAAACTGCTCCACCCATCAAAGCGTGGATGAAGAAGCTGCTCGCCACGATGAAGATGTTGCAGATTAAAGCTCCGGCTGACTGTTGTTGCTCCTCTCTGGCTCGAGAGGAAGCCGTTCAGGGCAGAATGCTTAATGGAGAAACTTAAAAATGCTTGAGACGCAGCAAAGCTCATATTAGAGCCCTTCAGAAACAGAACTGTTTGCTTTTGATCCGCCATAAACTGAAAGTTCAGGTTTCTATCTAAACCTTTAATCTGAAAAACACCAGGAAGCTAGCTCATTTAGCAAACTCACAGAAGATACATGTTCATTCAGTCATGTGATTCAAAGCCCTGCTTGGGACATTGTTTATTTTAGCAAAAGAAAAGCGAGCCTAATCTCCACCAAAACTGGCAGAACGAAACCACCTGTGAGGTGTTAAGAAACGCCCACCCTGCTGACAGAGGTAAGCAGTCTGTCTGCCAAGCTGCTCAGAGGTTCAAATCCTGGGCTGGACGGTTATTGGGCAAAACACTCAATCCCAATTTTACCCAAAAAAATGAGCGCCCCCAATGTAGAAAAGAAAAAAAAATCTGAAATCTCTAAATACATTTTATTAAAGGCTTCAATAAATATGAATTTTATTCTCTTCAGGTTTTTTTTTTAAATATATCTATATTTGTTTAATCTTTTTCATATGCTTAATGGATGCATTCATAAACCCAACAGAACAAAACGTTCTATCAACTTTTTTCAACAACTTCAAATGTCAAAATTAAAACTTTACATCAGTATTTAAGCACACAATTTGTTATAAGTGTTTTGATTTTTAACTTTTATTTTCTTTTGAAGTTGCAGTTACTGGAAACCAGCTCAGACATTTAACCCTTATGCTCACTTATGGGGTCCAGATGACCCCACCCTCATATTGATGTGTGATGCCTCCAATGACAAAGGTGGACAGGATTTTGTCTGCCACGGACACCAGTGAAGGTAAAAAAAAAAATGTTAAGAAAAAAAAAGTTCAGCACGCCGTCTTGTGTGTGTGTGTGTGTGTGTGTGGGGGTGTGTGGGTGGGTGTGTGGGCGTGGGTGTGTGTGTGTATATATAGATTTCCTTACTAAGCATGGCCTTTGAGTAACTGCACAATGACGATTAAAGTAATCTAATTTTATTTATCTGTAAATTAAATACACAATAATTTATTTGTTTAAGATACATTATACTGATCATTTTGTACATGAAATTTCAAGAGGATCACATTACCTGTGTGATGTCATCTGCACTGAATCCACCTAGCAGAGAAGCCAATCATAGCCCCAGAAAAAGGCTGAAATACTCAAAGTTCAGCATTAGTTAAGTTATTTAAGGTCCCATTCCAATCATCTTTGTTATTCTGTTGTAAAATTGTTAATGATAATTTTGGCATTTATAACAAAAAAAAAAGTTTTCTAGAACGTAGTTTCTGGAGAGCAGGAAGAGTTAATTAGGAATCCACCTCTGAGTTGCTGGCATGTAGCAACCCCACCCCCCTTTCCTTTCACTCTAACTGAGAGCTCCCCGACTACACCCACTCACATCATTAACCTAACATTTCCGCTGTAACAAAAATGGTTAGCAATATGCGAGCTATTCAGCCGTAAGTTTGATCCAGATTCCAGCTCAGACGAGGAAAACAAAGACGTTCATGGATCTATTTGACTACAAACGAATTCATCAGAATGGAGCAGAGCAGAGAAAGTGGATTGCCCAGCGTATTTTCTGCTTCATAAAAATTACCTTTTTCAAATGGATTTTTTTGTCTCCCCTGATTCATAACGATTTGAATAAAGAAATGCTTTAGAAATGTAAACCTAAGCTTAATTTTATTCGTTAATGTCCTCAATGAGAAAAAGGCCACAATAACATGTGAAAAACACACATTTTATGAGCGTAGGTCTTTAAGGGTTGAATGAACTTTTAGGGTTAATAAAATACTTAGCTTCATCCAAGAGAACAACTTCTCTAAAGAGATCAAGTTTCACCCTATTCTAATGGGCAGAAACAGCTCAGTGTTTTCAACAAACAGGAATTCTCTTGAAAAAACCTGAACAGCCAAAGGAGTTTAAACAGAATCTGACGATTTCTCAGCGTCTGTAGCTCAATGTCTCCCCCTTATTGGATGAAACGGTCAACAGAAATGGGATTTCACTCTTCATGAGTCGCTCTCCAGCTGGACACAAGAGAGCATGCTCAGCTGGGGTGGGGGGTGGGGTTCCACAGCATCACACAGGAAATGGTTTAAATCTTATTTATGGAAGTCTGAGGTAAAATGGAAATCTTATCTGACCTTCAGACAGGTTTGTTATTTTCAGAATGAGCATCAGAGTCAGGCGTGTTCCTCGACTGCAGCAGACTGCAGATCAGACTGCAGCAGTCCGAATGCGCAGCTGCATGCTAAAGACGCTCCCACTGCAGCTGCTTGATGGTTACTTGGAGGATCCACAGTCACATCATTTTTGTCTTTGGAGGAGTCAGGAATCTCCTCACTTCCATCCTGAGATTTAGTAAAAAGAACAGATGCCCCTAGTGTTTAGAAGCAGTACTGCATAAGGGTTTGAACCTGGCGGACCACTGACACATCATGTCGTTTCTCAGATGCAGGTGGGGAGAAGTTCCCTCTATGAAGCTAATTTGTCTTTAAGCTTAAACATTTTGGATTCTGTTACATTTGAAACAAGTAAAAAAACAATAAAACTAAAACAACAACTTTATATGTTTAGAAGTTCCACTGTTAAAGGTTTAATCTAATTAGAAAAGTTGGCAAACTAATGATTGAATACCATTCAGTTACCAAATAATATTTAAGGTTAGAAAACATTAAAAACTGCTTTAAAAAAATCTGAATAAAAGTTTACCTGTGATTTATCACAATTGGTGACATATTGATGCTATTTATAAAAAATAATATTAAGGAAAAAACTCTGAGGTCTTTGGATTTAGAATAAACTAAAGTGCTAGTCAATATAAAGTTGGGTTTATGAATGTCATTTTATTTGTTAAGTATCAATTTATTGAACTACAACAGTTGTACAATTGTAGCTTAGGAATTGGCTCTAAAGTTTATTGGAGAAAAAAGTTTGAGAAAAAACAAAAATTTGTAAAAAAGTGTCAGCACAGGAAAATGAAAGATTTCTTTGAATTTCAGAGAAAGACAGAATAAATACTTTATTACCAAAAGCATTCCATCCAAATGATCAGAATCAGGTGTCCTGACCACGATCTGGACACAGGTGGATAAAATAAAGCTCTCAGCCACGCAGAATGTTTTTTACAAACATTTGTGGAAGAATGTTCAGCTGTCAGGAGATCAGTGAATTCCAGTGTGGAAGTGTCATAGGATGTCACCTGTGCAACAAATCCAGTAGAGAAATTTCCTAAATATTCCACATTAAACTATCAGGTCTATCGTAACAAAATGGAAGAGTTTGAGAACAACAGCAACTCAGCCACCAAGTGGTCGGGCACATAAACTGATGGAGATGGGTCATCGGATGCTGAAGTGCATAGTTCAAAGAGGTCTCCGACTTTCTGCAGTCAATTACTACAGAGCTCCAAACTTCAGATTAGCCCAAGTACAGCCCGCATTTTAGACAACTCCATGCTCTTGTGGGAACAGTTTGGAGCAAGCCACACCCTCTTCCAACATGACTGTGCACCAACCCCCAACACTGGCAGGCGGAACGTGAGGCCAACCCGGAAGTAAC
>NC_050515.1:4689861-4709364 GCF_002922805.2 Oryzias melastigma
GGATGACAGCATCTGGTGTGGATGAACTGGACCGACCTGCTCAGAGTCCTGACCTGAACCCCATAGAACACCTTTGGGATGAATTGGAGAGAAGACTGAGATCCAGGCCCTCTCCACCAACATCAGTGTGACCTGACCAATGCACTTTTGGGAGAATAGTCCAAAATTCCTAAACACACTCCTCAACCTTGTTGACAGCCTTCCAGAAGAGTTGCAGCTGGAATAGCTTCAAAAGGTGGACCTACATCATACTGAACTCTATGGATTAGGAATGAGATGATACTTCAGTTCATCTGTGAGCCAATGCTTTTGGTAATATAGTGCAAGTAAACTGAATGATGGTTTAAAGGCCTCTAGGTGGCAGTAATACAGAAAATGAATTCCAACCAATGTTTAATCCTGAACAAGAAGAAGATGTTACATTCAGGTCAATCTTGATTGTTGTTCATCCCCTCAGGGGTCGTCACAGCAAATCAGATTTCACTGATCCACACATTTGGTTTGGCAGAGTTTTACACCGGATGTCCTTCTTGAAACAACCCTGTATTCTCTCCTGACTGGGGACAGGCACAGGGAGACCCTTGTGGCTACATAAGTAGGCAGTAGTAGTAAGGGTCTTGCCTATAAGGACCGTCATGAGACTCAACTTAGCCCGCCTCCTGGGAAATGAACCCTGGTTTCCCACTCACCAGTCCTACATCACAGCCATCCAGGCTTGATTCTTACCTGGATAATCACCATCTGAAGTCCAGCAGGTAGGCGCTTTCTCGTGGTTTCACTGCAGATTCACAGTCAGGGTGGCTTTATGCTGTTGTGGCCAAACTATAAGTCTTCTGTCACCATGATCTTTAGAATAAGAACACGTCACGCCAATCTACACCCACTAAGTCCCAGGAATCCAGGAGGATACCTCTGCACCACACTGGACTGCTCTTAGATCAAACTCTACCGAACTAAGACTCGGTTTAGACTCAGGACAGTTTCACAGACATGGTCAATCGCTCTGGTTTACAGTCAGAGCTGTGGAGCCCTGAGTCCATAAAGAGATATTTTGTAATTAGAATACTGTTTCTGTGTAAGTGTGTGTGTTTGTGTCCACACTCAGCTAATGTGCTTTGATGATTCCTTGGCATCAGATCCGACATTTCCAGCAGATCCAGAGTTGGTTTCTGCAGAACTGTACAAGAGGTCAATAAAATCCAGTTGGAGATTCAGTGTCACCATAACAACAAAGAGGGAAAAATATAAAAGAAAGGGGGGCCTAAGGATGACGTGAGGACACTGAAGCAGGGAAGTGGATTCTAGTTAAAACTTGGGTTTTGTTTCTAATCACACATGAAGCCTTCGGTTAAAGTCCCAGAGAATAAAGTAAAGTCTAACTGTAGATATGCTGTGATTTATTTATTTCAGGCAGGCTCCTTATAGGACAGCAAGCGCTTCTCAGATCTAAAGGCCCAACAGTAATATCTTTTCTATTTCAACGCCTTCATTTTGTCATACTATAACAGTAAGAAGTGACACATTACCTTTGGCTCATTTGATTTGATTTTCTTGTTTTTTAAAGGTTTTGATACATTTTTTTAGTTTTTTTTTATGTTAGCGTCCGGAAGTCCCTCTTTGATCCAGTGAATGCAATTTGTTTTATCTAAATGCTTCAAACTAGGTAGATTCAGCATTTTCCTGCTGGTTCTTGATTCTTTGTTTCATTTTTGTCAGATAAAGCAATATATAATCTACATCCTCACATTTACAACCAGCGTGAATCAAAGTCTCTCATCTGGATATGAACATCTGTCAGCAGCTAGGAGCTTCTGCTGAAGATTAGTCCATCTTTAACTGAAATATAGGATTTCTGCTCAAACTCAAAATCTCAAAGTTCAGAATCAGCTTCAGCTTTCTCTGCTTTCTAAATGGACTCAGTATGTGGCGGAGAGCTGCAGTGACCCGCTGTCCTCCAGTCTAATCTGATTTAACAACCTTTAAATAATAAAAAAAGCTGGAGCTTTAACACAATGACTGATGGAAAATAGTTCATATCTTGCAAACATTTGCATTCATCAGACGCTCCTTAAAGGTTCAGTGTCTGACCTCCAGAGGTGAGACTTTTCTAAAGAGATCAACCGATGGCGCAGTAAGGAGGAGTCATCGTTTCTTCAAGGACACCCCCCTGCAGAAAAACAAGCTGCAGGAAGTAAGAGGTCACGAACATCTGAGCACTGAAGTGCAGATCTAGCACCAGAACTACACTCTTTAACCTTCATGTTTCTAGAAGCTTTTAGTAAACAACCATCAAACATAGACGACCACCTTGTTTCTAGTTTTCTCTCTCGGCATCTTTCTGTCCAGCCTTAAACTCTATATAACAATGATTGTGACGCCTACACTCAAAATCTTTCATGTATTGTAACTTTTTGACCATTAACACGATATGTCAAGTAGATTCTGAAGGAGAAAAGCGGCTGATTTTAATATTCATGTTGACTAATAAAAGATTTTCTAAAGAATTCACTGATACTACAGAAACATTTCATCTGCAGCAGAAGAATGCTCCAATTCCCAAGTCACATCTGGTTCTGAAAGGCTCCAGTCCATGATTTGGGTCTGTCTGCTGCTTTCATTGATCGTGCCGGTTCTGTCTGCTGCTAAAAACACACAGGAGGAGGGGTTTGAATGATCGGATTCAGCTCTGATTTCATTCAGGCTGTGGGTTTGTAACAGAGTTAAACATTTCAGTGAGGTAACTTGATGACCTTCAGGGCAGAACGTGAGAAGGTCATCACTGCAACGAAGACCATTTTGGTAAAAGCAATTTTCCTATTGATCTTGAAGAATAAGAAGATGGTTTTTGTTGTTGCAAATGTAAGCTAAAAAGGGAAACAAAAGCTTTTATGACAGTGTAATCAGCACCGACATCCAATTCAGATTTCTCATCTTAAAGCTCGGCCTTTTTCAGCTAAAATTACAAAACAACATCACTAATTACGTCTCTTGTTTAAAAAAATCCTACAGTTTCCTTTGAATCATTTCTTTTAAAGGATTTAACTTAATTTTATTTTCATTCAATCTCCATTCTGTTGGATTGTGGTCTTTAGGGTATAGTACTTGCATTTTCCAAGTACCGTCCATCATTAGAGAGAACATTTCAACCAAACAGGAACCCTGCCTGATCCACTTCTACTTTTGTGGGTGTTTTTGTTTTCATATCATCATCGTGAAGAACGAAATGCAGCAGAAAAACCTGAGAGAATAGCAGCTTCAAAACAAAATCCTCAACAAAGGAGGAAGGAGGAGGAGCCCTGACTCCTCCTCCTCCTCCAGCTGTTGGTCCCTCCAGACTTGCGTTCACAAACAAACAAACAGAGAAACGTGTGGTTTCCTGCTGGGTCAGTTCATCTCTATCGTTTCTGCTCCAAACACAGATCATAAACCCAACGCAGATGTCTCAGTATCTGTCTTTCATTTGAATTAAAACATTTTCTTTTGGTTCTTACCTGGGGGGGTTCTGAGCTATTACCTTCTTCTTGGAACTAAAGGTCACTAAAGGTCATTTCAGGTCTAAGATTCCAGTCAGAACCAACTCATCATAATACTTTGGGTGCTGATGCGAAGACGGAGTCTGAAAGGGGACGGCACATTGACTGAAGTTAGCTCCTCCCACCTCAATAAAGTTCTGACAACAGCACAGGTGTAGAAACACTTGACATAAAAGTCAATGGAAAATTGCTCCCTTCTGACACCAGCATCTAGTGGTCGTGTGAAGAACTGCAACATTTGGTACTTTGTGGTGCAACTCTTTAACACCGGAGCTCCAGTGTTAATGTTCTTTGATTTTAGTTAATTGTTAACATGATCAATGTAATGACGATGATGTTAATGGTATAAAAGTTACTGTATGTTAAAAATTTTGTGTTTAAGCCTCATGGGCGATGCCTCAGGTGTTAAAGGGTTAAATCAAATTGAGGATTGGAAGGTGGACACATTATACTGACGATGAGGTTCCTTTCTGGCTTTCATTTCAAATGTCAAATGAATATTTTGATATTCAACATGTTTAATGGTCAGAAGTATAAAGTATAATCACACAAGGGTTACTGGACAAGCAGCTCCACCTGGTTAAAGTAGGTCTTCAGGTTGGTGGTAGACAGTCAGGTGTTGCAGGTGAACGTGGTGAGTCTCAAAGTGTCGTCAGCAGACTTTCATCAAGACAGAACTACTGTTAGAGTTTGGGACAGACCCAGGAGTGGAGCTTTGCCAGAGTCAGACTACAACCATGACCAGTACCCAAGGACTTCTGACCTCAGATGTGAAGGAATGAGGGTTTATAGGCAAACTATTCACAACTAACTCCACCGCTTTGACTTGAATGCCAGACGACCGTCACAGGCGACCCCACTGACACAAAGACACCGCTCTGAACGTTTGTAGTACAAGACCATGTGACCTGGACAATGCAGCAGTGGTCTACCGTCCTGTTCACTGATGAGTGATGGGTCACCCTGTACAGAATTGATGGTCGTCTGCGTTGCTAGAGACGATGAGGTGAGCGAAAAGCCAAGGTTAACATGGCCTCCAGAGTTTGCTTTGGTTGAGGAGGTGCAACAGTCTGGACAGGGATCATCAGTCAGAGCACAGCTGATTTGTAGATGGTCCAGTCACTGAGCGACATGTTCTTACCTCAGAAACATCATAGAACCATCATCACCCCCCAATTCCACCAGAACACCCTCAACCTTCTGTTCATGGATGAAAATGCTCCACCACATGGTACCAGAAGTGTCACAGCTGGACTTAGGGAGGTGGGTGCATCTAATATGGTATATTACCAGCAATGACCCCATTGAGCATGTCTGAGACCAGCTGTGACCAGTGACCAGTCCTGGTAGAATTCCACGTGGTTCTTATGGAAGAGTGGAACGCCTCAGAACAACATCATGACTCTAGAGAGGAGCAGGAGATGTTGCTGTCTTTGCAGTAAATGATAGAAATACCTGCTACAGACATGGTATAATTTTTCTTATTTGTGGTTATCTCTATTATTGTTTTCAATTTTGGGGTGATAAATATAAAACTAATAAAAATGTTGTTTCTTCTTTCTCTGTCATCATCAGGAATATCGAAGTGAATTTTATGTATTTAATTAAAAGAAAAAATAAACTCAGGCCAAATAAGAAAAACTTAGATAACAATATCACTAACTTATTGTGAGTAGTGAACATTTGTGTGATGATGATATTTGGTGAGCTCCAAAATGGAGATTTTATCCTGATGACAAACTGTAGGCATGGCACTTTTCCTCCCGTCTGATTCACCTTGAGGGGTGTGGATCTGTGCAGGGACTCTACTGTAAAGCTCTGAAGTTCACCGTTTTCATCACAACTATTTTCTATCGATTCTTTTCCTGGTTGAAGGAAAGACAAATGAAAAAATTCTGCTGCCATGAAACAGAACATTTATTTATTTTTTTGACAAGTAAAAGTTTGAACATTAAATCACTTTCAGGTGTTGATTTGTTTCAAAGTTTTCTGGACAGATTTGTGCAGAAAATAATTTTTAAAAAGATTCTTCACAAAGAAAGTTTTTGATAAAATCTGAATGTTTTTCTTCAACAGATCTTCAAATGATTTTTGTAGAATTGAACAGAAAAGACGAGCTCAGAAGAAAAAAAATCTATTCTAAAAAACACCAGCAGAAGCAGCAAGACAGATGCTTAAAAACATCCCAAGAACCTCAAAGTTTTCCCCAACCAGACTAGCCTCAACCAGCAGCCAGAAAGCCCTCGGCTTCAGCCCCATCTATGATTTACGCCCTAACCACCCCCAACCAGAGCAGCCAGGAAAACCCAGAGAGAAAAGCCTGAAGAGGAGCGAGAGAAGCAAACATGGCAACCAACTGAGAGCGTTCAGTCAGAGCGGCAGCAGGCCTACACACGGGACGGGCTGCTGGTTCCTATGAGGCCTGCAGAGACAGAAACACACATTAACACAAACTGCAACACAAACATGCGCCGACATCCCAAAATCCTCGCAGTTTCACCCGACGATTACTGAAAAGCAGCGTTGAAGACATCTGAACTTAAATTATGATCATGACCTGACCCTGACGACGCCAAGAGTTCAGCAAGACAACAAACATGATGCAGGAAGAAAAAAGTGCAAGGGTTATAAAAATATATTTATATGTATTTACTGCATTTCCACTTCTAAAGCATGTCATAAATATATTCATACTTCAAATATAATGGATCAGAATATATTAATTGAAAAAACATGTTTGCTAAACAACAACATAATTAGTAAAAAATACAGGAAGGTGTCTTAATCTTAAAAATTAAAATGAAATCAATAAGGTTTATTATGTAATTTCTATCTTAAGTAGATCGTTTTTAAAGTCAAAACGTTTATGGAAACTCGTTTAATTTTCAAATTCTAACCTAAAAATAATGCTAACAAGAAAATGTTGGCAAAGTTTTCTGTAAAAAACTATAAAAATACAACAACTTCTGTCAATTTTCTTCTCCTTTTTTAAAGAAAAAAACAAAACGTGTTTTTGAAGCACAGATCTGTGTTTGAGCTTCCTGCTTTGTATATTAGCCGCCTTTAGCTATGCTAGCCTACAGATAGCTGGACTTAGGAGAGTGAAAATTCAAAATTATGTTTATTTAGAGCTGAATACCTAGGAATGCAACAAAAATGTAACAAGAAGTCTCTGCTTTACAGAAAAAAAAGCTTTTCCCTACTTAGCTAACAAATGCTAAATTTTAAGATATAAAACGTAGATGGAATGGTGCTGAACACTGACCCCATAAGGCTGTCAGTGGTATTACACGCACCTCCACAGTTTGAAGGTTTGGAAAATGTAGTTTATAATGTAATAAATGCTGAATTTGCCTTATTTTATTGAGATTACATGTTTCATTGGTTTGCTTTTAGTGGAATTTTAGCAAAGACAGCAACAGAAGAAGATAAAAACAATAGAAGATTCACGCAAAAATGATTGTGAAGCTGATGGTTGAACTTTTAGTAAATTGTATGGACGCTTTGATCTCTGACATTTGCATGTAAAACAGTGGCTTGATTAATTTTTCTGTTCAGAAACAGTAAAGTCCATAATCTGATGTGTTTATTGTAAAGACTGAGGACAGCATAGTAAAGCATTTGCGAGTATTTTTGATGCATTGAGGTAAAAGAGTGAAAAAGCTAAAAAAGGGGGAAAAAAACAACATTATTATTGTGATAAATGCACTGCTAGAGTGTCTGCTACCTCTCAGCAGCAGCAAATAGACAAAGAACAAAAAATGACCTTGTAACACTGAGCTGTTACATGCAATGTGGTTAAAATGTACCTAACTTTAGTACTGCTACATCTAAGAATCAAGGTTAGGTGGACCCGCTGCAAAAAGTTCCTCCAGAGCCACGATTATAGACAGTGTGGTTCTGTGCAGCAGTTCTGGTCCAGTTTTCCCTCTTTTACGGCTGGAGATGTGTTCTAAAAATAGCCTCCGATAGACGAAATCCTGAAGTAAGATTATTTAGGGCTGTAAAACTCCTCACCACACACTTCAAACATTTGAATCAGACAGACGGAACCTTTTTACACTTTTTGCTCTTGTTTAAACTCTTAAATTTAAACCTTCATAGAAAAACAAGTTAAGTATAGAATGAAAACAAAGATCTGCTACCAATCTAACATTTATATAGATTTGTCAAACCGAACACATTCTATACAGGAGACACGGCACTGAGGAGATAAATTGACGACGTCTACAAGCTGTCAGGATGCAGAACACAGTGTGCTATGTATAAAAAAACAAACAAAGAAAAGGTGAAAATTGCACTGAGAGAATCTGTGAAGCAGAGAGACCGCCAAAGGTAAACCACGACATAGCGAGGGACCACTATAAACCCTTTCAGGTTGTGTTCAGCTAACGTCACACACTGGTAGTATAAGAATTTAGGTCTTGTAACCAGTGATATTAAGACTTTTTCTACTAATTGAAATTCTTTCCACTATAAATATTTATAAATATCTATTTTCAATGTACATTCTTAAATTTCCACAGACTTGCACACATTAGATAGAGATTGATGCAACATGTGCTCAAGAACGTGCTGACCGCGGTTTCTTAAATTAAAGTTTAGGTCATGGTTTTCACATTAGACAGGGAGGGGATTCTTTTTTCCGTCTCTACTGTTTACTAAGAGCATTTCTAAAATTTGCAAAATATCAAAGTGGCGTAAATCTTGTTCCAGGTTTTTCTTTCACAGCTCTATTCCGATATATAATCTATAACTAACTACCAAATCCAAGTTGATTGGTCAAAGTCTGACATAGTTTAACTGTAATGCGTGTTCAGTGGATCTGTGTTTTGTACATAGAAAAATATGTTGCAACGCCTGAACACCTGAAAAGCATATTTACATAAACTTTTCATTGTCAGTAGCTGGTTGATCAAGCATTGCTGAGTCCGGTGTGAGTGCATCTCATCAGTGAAGATAGATGTCAGAACCACACAAGCAGATCCAGACAAATCAAAGATCCTCCATGAAAACTCTGAGCTGCAGTTATCTTAGTGAGAAAACAAGACGCTCTTCTCTCTTCCCCCTCGGAGCTTTCTAGATACCTCTCAGCTGAAGAAAACTTTCATTTGAAGGTGCATGTACTGATCCATAAACAGCACCATATTTGCAGAGACTTCAACCGATTTAGGTTTCTTCCCAGAAGAAGCTACAAATGAACCGAAGTCTTCACCAACACCAACCACAAAACACTGAGGCCAAAGTGTAGTTCAGAAAACATCAACATACCAGCAGATCAAGGGTTCAGATCAAATCAAACGCTTCACAAAAGCCCAGCTCCCAACTTTACAAACAAGAATCACCAACCAAACTCAACCCAATTCCAGGAACGAGAACACATTTAGACCCTGAAAGTGGGTCTTTATTCAGTCAGGTAAAGCAGAACAACTGTAGAGATAAGTTACTTGATAACTTTATTATATTCCTTTAATCCAACGTATATTTTTTTAACTTCTTAAGCTCAACGGAAGTAAAAAATGTCTTTAAACCCTTAGTTTTAACGATTCCTTTATCTAGAAATCGTGAGAACCAACAACTGGTTGACCCGCACTCAAGAGCTGACTCACAGCAAACAACCGAAGCGGATCACATCCCAGACGGTATCTCACCTTTAGCCCGGCCCAGCTCTGAGGACTGGCTAAGTTCTGACAGTTGGCTTGGAGGTCTGTAGGGTGGGGGCTGCCTGAGGGGGGGCAGGTCTGCTTCTGGGTTCTGCAGAGGCTGAAGGAAGAACAGGAGGCATCAGATATGAGAACAGCATGTTCTTAGCATGAGTCCTGCTTTTTTTACGTGTTTTTTGCTTCTCGTTTTCACTGCCCACAAAAGGAAACTAGAAAAGAGTTATTAGTAGAGGTGTGTATTTGCAAATCTGACAATACGATCAGTATCACGAAACTCATCTCAAGATATGATACATGTCGTGATATATCCCAAGACTACACAAGAACAATTTTTCACCGTTTTTTTAAGACGAAGCTCCATGTACGTCCTACTACGAAGCACCGCAATCCACTTTTTATATGATACTGGCAGCAATGTGGCACAGAGTTTCAGTTTGGTACCAATCCCAAGTAAAGACTAAGTAGCGCATGTCTCATAACGACAAAAACCACAAGGCTGACTGAACATGTAACACAAGCCAGTTCTCGCGAGATCTTGTCGTTTCGGTCGCAGTGTAGAGCTGAAAACAACAGTAAGACACTGAAGAACGCTCATAAATAATGAATTAAATATTCTGTCATCATTTTAAACTGATACAAGTATCGCCAAATGAAATGTCGTGATATATCACCAAATCGATTTTCCCTACACCCCCAGTTATTAGTGCTTTTGAGTCAAACATGTCGTCATCTGGGAGGTTCAGGGAGGAAAATCCTTCCTGTCAGAATGAAGCTGACGGTCCTTATCAAACTATGTATGTGTCTATTTGATTATTTGATCAAATATCTGATGAGCTGGAATTGTATTATCACTTGCTTTTTTGGGGGGGGCTGCCATGATGAGTGAATTGCTCACTGTCAGATAAATAAATGTATATTCTAGCATGAAGACTTTTAACCAAAGATAAAAAAATGATACCTGAATACATAAAAATGCTTTATTTGGCAGCTAAATGAAAGTATGTAATACAATATTTGTCTTTAAAGGGTTTTAAACTGTGAAAACTCTAAATTTTATGAAATAGTTTAAAAAACAGACACATTTGTAGAGTTTATCACGTTTGAACCATAAATCTCTTAATACATTTTTGCTTTGTTCTCTCAAGAATTGAAGCTCCAGTTTTAGTTTTATTTCATCTTAAATGTCAACTTGTTGGATTTTAAATCAACAGTTTTTACTCCTCATAGCACTAAACATACTTTAATGATAAAATGACTGTAACAAAGGTGACTCCAAACTGGTTTCTGTGCATCAGATGTAACATGAACTCTCTGTGACTGAGGCAGTGCTGCCCTCTGCTGGACTCGTTAGCACTCACAATGTACCTCTGGTTAAAAAAATATCAGTCAGAACTCACCAAAGACTCTGTCCTTTTGGATTTCTGCTTGTAGTTTGATGGCGTAATGGACGCCGGCTGCACAACAAACACACACAAACAAACACAAAAATAGATCAGATCAATTCTACTAGCTCTATTCTGAAGTCCTAAAACAGGTTATCTTGTTTTTTATCTCAAGTATTTAGCCACCAAATCTCAACCAACTGCTTTTACAAATCTCCCAGCATGCATTGCGTCAACATTAAAGGACATTTCACCTAAAAATTGTCTGACTTAAGAGGGAAGTTTATCAAGCTGTAATTCATTAAAAGTGATTTTAAAATCACTTTGTTTTATTTTTGCATTATTAACCTAACATTGTACTGAAAATGAAACAGAAAACTTTGACAAACAACAAATGTTCAGAAGTATTAGTCTGTGTGCTGCTGTTACGGCTAACTTGTAATTGATTTTTTAGCACTTTTGGAATGTTTTTCTCTCTCTCTTTTGTCTGTCTTTCTTTTTTTGTTCCCTCAGCTGTCCAGAGCACCTGATTGGATGAGGACCTGCAGCTCAGAGTTTAAATCCAGCACCTCATCTGTTGATGATGGCAGCAGCAGAGCTTTATCAGGTTTGCCATCCTTAGAAAATTTGGTTCTTGTATTTTTGCTGTTAAAACATCCTTCCCACAATGCATGCTCCAATCAAAAGTCCCTATAGAGTAAAGAAAAAAACAGGATGTGTGTGTGGTGTGTGTCAGGGTGGAGGTGCAAGTACCCGGGGAACTGACGACAGGCTTTGGACGATGAAGACAATGGGACTCGGAGCTGACTTGATGGCGCTGACCGCCTCCTCGTGACTTGCGGCTCGCAGGTCAATGCCCGACACCTGAATGTGTACACACACAAGTTATACAGGAGGCGGGTCATGGACTTGGGGGCGGGTCTGTTGTGTGGCCCTTTTTGTTCAAATTCACAAGAAATGTGTTAGAACTTCCAGAGGAAGGTATTTACTGCAGTGCTCTGTAACTCTGATCTGAAAGAGGTTCATCTGTGAAAAAAACCTGGATCATTCAACCCCTCCCTCCCTCCCTTGAGGCTTTGGTGAGTGAGATGAGATGGGGTGCAGGTATTTTGCGGGGCCCCACCTCCAGGATCTTGTCCCCGGTCTTGAGGCTCTGGGTCTGAGCAGCAGGACTGCCTGGAATAACCTGCTTGATGAAGATTCCCTTCAGCTCCTCTCCGTTCTTCAGCCGCTTTATGACGTGTCGCCCCCCGACGATGCTCAGCCCCAGAGACTCGCCCTCCTCTGGCCACACCTCCACCCTGTGGGGGCACAAATGCAGATTCATCAATAAAACCATCTCACTGAACTTCCAGGGTCCTTAAAAACTCCTGTCGTCAGTGTTCTGTGAGTCACAGTACCAAAGTGTCCAGCTGTTATAACTGGAGGAAAAGTCAGTGAAAAAGTTCCTCACCAACTTGTTAAACTTCATCTCACAGTTCAATCAGTTTTGAGTAACCAGGTAAACTGGTGGGTTTTACCTGCGGGGGGGTCCCCAGTGGCTGTAGGGGGGTGTTTCCTCTCCCTCCCCAGCCTCCCTCTCAGGCAGGACGCTGCAGGTGAACAAACTCGGGGTGAACCTCCTGCAGAGTTCAGTTTTACCTGCAGCAGGTGTGAAGCTCTCCTACCTGCGACCTCCTCTCATTGGCTGAAGGGATTCCCTTTGGCTCCGCCTCTTCCTCCTTGCTGTGTCCATCTTCCTGACAGACCTCCACATAAAGAAAAAACATTATTTCTAAAAAAAAGTCAGATTTTATGTTCCTTTCAGAATCAAATCAGCACTAACAAAAATGTATATGATTTATGTGATTGTTAGTGGAATTAACTTTTTAAACCCATCAAACTAAAACAGTTAACATTTCATTGAGAGAAAATAACTTTATGATAAAAAAATTTTTATTGTACCATTTCCAAGAGTGAAAATAAATAAAGTATGTTAAGTGGAAATTACACATATTATTTGGTAAGATTCCAAGTTTTTGAAGTGTAAAAACATTTGATGTATCAAAAACTGAACATTAGAAAAGATTAAGAACAACTCAAGAATTTTTTTGTCTCATTAAAAGCTGGGCTCCAGAAATGAAGAAAGTATACTTAAAATAAGTCAAAATCATTTTGCTCCAAACTCTTGACAATAGAAAACTTCATTAAAGACTCAAAACAACCTCAAATTGTTTGATTTACCGTATTTTCCGGACTATAAGTCGCGTTTTTTTTCATAGATTCAATGTCCCTGCGACTTATACTCCAGTGCGACTTATATACGAATTTTTAATGATGAGATATGGACCGTAAGTCTAGAGTGCCTCTTATGGTGATCTATGCAATTACTTTATTTACTTTAGTTATTCAGACGTGACACAGAGGATGAAGAATTTAAGGGATTTAGTGATATGGAGTGAGATTGCGTGCAATTAATTACAGTAAAGATACAAAGTTGATGAGTTCTTGAGGCTATAGTTAAATAAAACTGTTATGTTATATAAATGCTACATCTTTTCGTTTTTTTCATGATGCTAATATGTGAATATGTGTTGACACATATTCAGCCTGTTTTCTATTCACTTATGAATGTTATAACTTACCTTCCAGGATGATGTAATATCGTTTTTTTCAACCAGTTTGTAAAATAAATTACTTGAAAAAAATGCGACTTATACTCCGGTGCGACTTATGTATGGTTTTTTCTTCTTCATTATGCATTTTTTGGCCCCTGCGACTTATACTCCGGTGCGACTTATAGTCCGAAAAATACGGTAAGTAAACAACCACTAACAGCAAAAGTTTGGATCAGTGTTCTGCTGGGAGGTTACAATATGCCAATTAAACATATCAGACAATTCTTCTATGAGAATTTATATTTCTAGTTAATGGATAAAAAAAATGCAGAAAAGCTCCACGCAATTCTAATTTTCAAGTACTTAAATTGTATTTATTTTCACTAGATAATAAGAAACTGTAATCATTGGTTCATTTTTAAGGATGTCATTTTAAAGTTTAATAAATGTAGACTGGAGTTGATTATTATTATTCTGGAAACTTTGGATTTTATGAGGATTTAATAAGATGGACCAAATTCACTAAGATGGTTTTCTGATTTTGTTCATTTTTATGTTCCAAAATGAGTCATTTCCACATTTTACAGTTTAGTTTTTGTAACTGTAATCAAAATGAACTACAATTACATAAAAAACATTTGTGCTGAACAAGCAAAAAATACGTTTGAGCTGTGTAACCTTTATTTTTAAGTAAATCCATCTAAATGTTAGTTTTGTTTTAGCTTGTTTTACTTTTTGAATGATTTTGTGGAAATCCTTTTTCCGGATTTCAATATCTTATTTTTAGCATCGACTTTCTTGTCAAGTAAAAATGACTTGTTGCATAGACAGATCATCTACAACTTTGTAGGGATTTTTTTTTATGTTTTAGGTGGATTACACTGACAGGTTGAGGACTGTTGTCATTGATGGAATGAGGGTTTAAATCTGTTTATTCTGTGAAAACCAAGAAAAACAGAGGGGGGCAGCATAGGACTAAAGACACAAGGATCTGGGTGTGTGTTTGGGGGTGTGTGTGTGTTTTATTTGATTGTGTGGCTTTAGTTTAACACAAACACAGAGTGGAATTGAAGCCCAGAGAGCTGATGAAACAGAGATGAAGACAGAAGAAGCGCTCCTGAAGCAGAGCTGTGATGGTACTGACTCGGTGTCGGTGTCGGTCAGCGTGAGCTCGGTGTCGGCCTCGCTGTCTCTGGACTCGGACAGACCTGCAAACATGAAAGTATGTGAGCCGACCTGATGAACATCGGAACACTCGGAGCTCCTGTGGTCGCGCGTCTTACCCAATATAAATTTTCCCAAAGATCCAACGCTCTCGTTGTCCGACCTCGCCAGCCTGTCCTCCTCCTCTTCCTCCTCTTCCTCCTCTTGCTCCTCTTTTCTCCACATCTGAAATAAAAAAGCAGCGATCAGAGAAGAGAATTTCCTATGCTGATGATGAGCGAAGTGAGGAAGATGCATGTTAGGGATTCAGTCAGAAAAGAGAAACTTCAGCTCAGTCACCTCCTTTGCTCCTTTGGCGTCTTCGCTGGAGGAGAGCTTCCATTCTTGCCAGGATGGAGGAGATCTTCTGAGGACCGACTTCTCCTCAGCTGTATTCTCCATCTGATCCACCTCCTCTTCTTCCTCTTCATCCACAGCCATCTCCTTGAGCTCCTCTCCAGCCAGGAGATCAGAGAGCAAAGGGGTGGTGTAGCGAGGGAGACCTCCATCTAGGATCAGCTCTGGTTCCTCCAGCTCCTCCTCTGGGATGACGAGGTTTTCCTCAAAAGCCTGAAACACAGAGGAGCAAACTTTGAGGAAAATCCACACACATAAAAAAAAAGAAAAAAATTGTTAGAAAAGTTTTGGAGGCTCCATCTTTTAAAAATCTTTAAATCCTATTTGCTCCTTCAATTGAAAAGTAATCCAACAATCAGATGATTATAAAAAAAAATATTTTCTGGACTTTTTTTGAAGTTTATTTCATTACCAGGTGATGCTGCTCTGAGAAGCAGAAGGTGATCAGCTAGAGATGGAGGAGTTCAAACATGAATCAATGTGGAGTAAAAGCTGTTAATTATTGTTTTTAGCTTTTAAAATAAATACTTCTGTGCACTGTCCCTGAGAAATAAATAAGAATTCAAATTGGAAGCTGCAGATTGGAGATGAAAATGCAACAGTAAGACAAAATACTTATTAAAGAACAAAAAAAAACGAAAGAGAAAATTAGATTTCTTTCAAACAAAATCTTGAACATTTGAAGCACAAAAACTCACATCTTTAGTTCAATATGTTGAGGAACAAAATGTCTCACACTGCCAGGCTCCAAACTACATTACCCATAATGCTCCAACAACCCATTGAGCTGTGAGGCTTCATAGTTTATTAGTCTTAATAAAACATGATGACAGATATTTTGTGTACCACAGAGCATCCATTTTGGTGACTAAACACATCCAGAATTTACACATAAAGCAGATTGAATTAAAAAAAGCATTGTCAATTTTGGAGAAAATTAAAGGAAGTTTAAGTTTAAGTTGCCTTCAGTCAAAAAAATACAATGAGTATAAAAACAGCCACAGAGCTGTAGCTCTGTGTGGGATGTAGGCTTCCAGAAAACTGCAGTAAATCTCGTGCTTCGTGATATCGGTGGCTCACTTGTACCCGACGGTTAGAACACAGAGAGCATTTTGGCTCGTAAAAGCTGCTGCTTTGGATGGAGATAATGTAGAGACAAGCCAGTTGCTCGGTCAGCAACAAAATAGAAAAAACTAAAATAAGCAACGTCCTTCAAAAAGAAAAAAAATGTGCCAATGACTTTTAGAGGACGTTAAAAAACTGTTGTTTTGTCTTAATTTAAAAAGTAACGAGAAAAGATCAAAATATAAAATAAAGTACACATGGGATAAAGCATGTTTTGATGCATGTCATAAGCATCTTTGCAAGAAGAGCACTTTTCTGAAAATTGTTCAAATTTCCCAAACTGCATTTTTCCAACTGGACCCCCTTTAAAAACTATTTGAATAAAGAAATCGTAATTTTCTATATACATGTCCTCCATATTGAGAAAATGTTAAAAACATCAAAAGAATAAATTTCCATCAGAGTGGGTCTTTAAAAAAAGTATTTTTTTAGCAAAAATGAATTGAATGTGTAAAAAAGATGCAACAAATTAAGCAAAATAATCACTTAGATACACCAGAAGAACAAAAAACTATTTTTTTTGAAGAATTTAAATTAAAGATTGGAATCCCGGCACATGCAGACACACTCAGCCACCATCTAAAACTACCTTGAATTATTTTCATTAATTACTTCAATCATATTTACTCATTTTACCTGTTGGATCTGCATCGTTTACTAAAATTTACCAATAAGCATTAAAATAAAGACTAAGGGAAATAACTTTTTTTGCTGCATGAATCATTTTGGATGAAGCTAACACATAATGAATGTTCAAGTTCATTTTCTAAGAAAATTGTTTGACCACATGGTGGGGAAAACAAAAAGAGGAACTCTTAGAAAATAAATTTATTATGGGTGGAGCGGAAATAGTTTGGCGTCAGAAATCTAAAAGTGTTGAATTTAAAAGGTCTTTGTCCGTTTCGTTTTCGATTTAATGTTTTACTGGGAATACGAATAATATTTCTGTTTCTCTATAATAGTTTAGAAAATGATAATTATGTGAAAGTCATTTTTAATTTTTATTTTACTTTGAAAAACGAATGATTCATGGATCCGGTTATGGCGTCAGTATTGCCCTAGCAACGGTAAGGGGGCGGGGCCAATAGAAAAGTGGCCAATCACACGCACATTTCTGTTTATTTTTTTTATTTATTTTTTTTTTTTACACAAAGTCGGACAGGAGTTGTTACCTGCGCTCAGGAATGCCTCTATAGGCGCGTCGGAGGTTTGATAAACGCTCATGGGGGACTTTTGGAAACTGAACGCCAGTCTTATTGTTCGTATAAAATTAAAGTGCTTTGCCAATCACCGCTAGCTCTGCAGAAAAGGTATGCGTGTGTTAGCCTAGGGGCGGAGCTGGCAGCACAGACTGTTCCTGGAAGAGGCTGTTCTCACTTCGTGACATCACAATGTGAGGATTCACTCATTTTTAAGGATTGGAAGGGGCTGGTACTCGGAGAGCAGGTTTTAAAAACTTCACCGTTCATGTTAGGGAATATGTGTTTACCTGTTTAATCAATTTTGAGGAAGTTTATATTAAAAGTTTTTAAGTTGTGTTCTAATAAAGTAAAAACAAACTGAGAAAGCATCTTGCAGCTGCTGGGACATAATCTAAGTAAAACTGCTATTTTGTACATTTAAAAGGATTAAAATGGAAGTGAACGTCTCTAAAGACTGTTGCTGGAGGCACAGGCCCCATTGATCGAACCAGCTAACCCAGCGGGTGGAGGAGCAGCAGACACCCAGCAGCTGCAGGTGGAGGGCGTTCATGCCCGACAACAGGGGGGAGAAGAGGAAGAGGAGCCGCTCAGGAAAAACTGCAGTGAAACTTTGAACATTCATCTCTGGGAACATAAAGGCTTCCTGCAGCTCCCCAAAGAGCCTTCCTCAGCACATTCTGAGGGGATATCCTGTTCTCACCGCCGCCGCGCAGACATTAGCCCGCCCCGGGAAATATTAATGACAACACTTAGGCTAATTTCCACCGACAAAGCCTCCTCGTCAAGGACTCTGCTACTCTTCTTTTAATTTGGGGCTGGGAAGCCGGCCCACCGTAATGGAGGTGAGCAGCAGCAGACGGCGGTGGAGCGGAGAGCTCATAACGCTAACAGCATCTGCTGCAGACGGATGAGCGCCGGCCCTGACGGCTGAACTCAGACTCATAAGATTTAAAGACGCTGTCGTTTAATATCGCTGCCATTAGAGGATGAGGACGGCCCAGACGAGGCCTCTGCTCCGCGCGAGCACGCGCAATGACGTCAGACCGCTTTTACTGCATCTGACCACTTTAACTTTTCACCCCAGACACGTGAGGGCTCACCTAAATCACACCTGCCTGTCCCTGCATGGGACAGGTAGGTGTGACCATTAATTAAAAGTTGGAAGATACTTAAAGATTTAACCTGAAAGTTATTTGTTGCTTTTGTCCAGACCTGTCGGTTCGGAACTTTGATTAAATGATCCACAAGTTCTGAGCTCGACCCGGCAGATTTATTTATTCCTCCCTCACTTCTCAAGTGGATCAATCCCTGATGAAGACGAGTAAAAAAGCTACTTTTACTAATCAGCAGCTCTGGAATAATGAAGAACAGCAGGTTGACCTCTAAAAGTTAAAGAGCTGTGGCGGTGTGACGGGGGTCGCTTTCAGGTCAACGAGCCCGCTGCCGTTCTGCCGTGAGGCCCGCGCCATCAGAGACTCGTGGGCTGTGAAAGTGGCTGCGGAGCCAAAATCGGCTGCATGTGAAGGAGGAAATAAAAGAGCAGCGTGAAGGATGACAGCAGGAGGACACGGAGGGAGAGCGGCCGCTCAGGAAAAGCGCTGACGGACAGCAGAACACCAGCGGCGGTTCTGAAGAAGGATCACTCCTGCGGGCTCTAAAGACTGAAAGAAACGCTTCAGAAGTCTTAATCGCAAAAGCTCCTTTCTGTTAATTCATCTGCTCCTTCAGCAGCCATCTAACTGTCTCCAGATGGTTGATTAGTCTCAAACACCAGAACTTTTGGATCCCTTCTACTAGTAAGAGGAGTTCAGATTTAGACAATAACTCAAAAAAAAACCCCACCCCTTATTACTACCCTTCCACCACCGTGCTTGAGAATGATAATTAATTTAAAAAGCAAACTTATGAGAAGTTGAGTGAAAACATTAAGTAAATGAGTCTCCATGTTTGCTCAGATGCAGTTTTGGGAAGTTTTTCACCTTGATAAAGAGCAGGAACTTTGATGTTAAACATGCTGACGGTGGAGTCTTTAGACGCAGCTTCTCCGATCCTGAGGTGATTGTAGCTCTCTAACTTCACTGGTCGGTTGGCGGTTCAAGTCCCAGGCTGTAATGTTCACATTTCTTCACATGTGATCGAATGTGTAATGTAACGAGCTCTGGCTGAACGGTGGAGGCCAGCAGGGTTTTCTGTCTCCAGACTGTTGCTTCACGTCCTCTCGCTGTTTGAGGGTGCGTCTCTCAGAGTCAGTTTCTGCATTAAAGAAGCATCAACGACAATCACTTTAACAGCAGAGGAGCACTGCAGTAATACTGAGAGAGGCTGTACCGACGAGTGTCCTCACAGCACCCCCCCCAACCCCCCCAACTTAAGAGAGGGATGCTGCCGGTTGAGCTGATGGAGCACTTTATACCATTCAGCCATCCAGCTGAGTCAGCAGA
>NC_050515.1:4709446-4718978 GCF_002922805.2 Oryzias melastigma
GGAATGATGAGGTGAAAGACAGCAGAATGACAGAGAGGAAGCGCGGCGTCCTGCAGAGGAGAACCGAGCTGAGCAGGATCCATCGATCGCGTGTCTGATCTGGATCAGGTCTCTGAACAAACGCAGCTCAAGGCTCGTTGCACAAACTGTGAGGGGTTCAAGTCCACCCGTCCAGTCGTCTCTGGACTTCCACATCTGCTCAGTGGATTTCTGATGAACCTCAGCAGCTCCTCAGCTTCTTGGTGGTTT
This sequence comes from Oryzias melastigma, assembly GCF_002922805.2. Taxonomy (NCBI): domain Eukaryota; kingdom Metazoa; phylum Chordata; class Actinopteri; order Beloniformes; family Adrianichthyidae; genus Oryzias; species Oryzias melastigma. The sequence goes on from NC_050515.1 coordinate 4,709,696, forward strand.
AACAAACACCCAACGTAAAAACTGGTTCCAACTTTACGAGGGGGACCTGGCTGCAGACGAAATATGACCTGACATCATCAGATGGAAGTGGAAAGTATAAAACTTATCCTAATCTTAACCCAAAATGTGTTGAGAACTGTAGATTAAACTTGTATTAAAGCTTAAAATGGGAAAACTGCAATTGTTAGGATCGCCAGTTGATACAAGGTTTTTTTGGGGCTTTTTTTTAGACATGAAGGGACTTCAGATTCCGCTCGAGGACTTCCTGTTCTGGACAGTGATGTTTGCAGCCAGGTCCTCCTGCTGATTCAGATCTCAAAAGTTCTCTGCATCATCTTTAAAAACCTGAGTGACAGCTGCAGCTTTGGTCTTCATACTGTCAGAGGTGTTGAGTTAAAGTCACGCACCTTGGTGTGTGAAATGTGCTCTCTACATCTGCAAACACAGCCGCACTTGGCAACCATTTGGTCTTTAAACCCCCCAATCCAAACCCTTAATGCTGAGTATCAAGCAGAGAGGCACCGGGTCCCATTTTTAAAGTCTTTGGTTTGACCCGACCATAGATTTGAACTCACGACCTTCCAGTTTCAGGTTCAGCTGGTGGGTTTCTGTGTTTCTCTTCAAACAGTCCACAAACTGCAAGATGAGACCACACACTTTACAAAGATGGCACCTTTGGCTATTCAAATGTTCTAAATCTGAACTTGAACCTTTCTACAGACGGACCAAAGAGTTTCTTTCATTAATGCCAGCAAGTTCAGAACAGCAGGGGGAAGATTACTGTATCTTACATTTTCATGCACTTCTAGGTCTAAACTGAAAGTTTAGGCGGATGGACAGACAGATGGATGAAACAGTGCAAGTTCTGCCCTACAGCTTCTCCTCAATTGTCATTTAAAGACCTACAGTTTTCCAGAGTTTACATGTTTTGTGGGTATTGGTTTGTTTGCAGTATGACAGATGTTAAAACATTCTTTCATGAATAAAATCAACATTTTTCTCTTTCGGGGGGATTTTGAGACATGTTCTGTACTCCAGAGATGAAGCTGGGCCTAGTTCAGTGGTCTCCAAACTCTTTCAGGCCATGGACCAGTTTAATGGGAGATACTACTTCCTCAGACCGAGGCAGCTTGAAGCAGAAGTTGGTGCTGATTTTTTTTAGCCTCCAGTTTCCTTAACTTTTGAGGGTAAAGTTGGTCTTAATCCTCTGTAAAATATCAGGAGCTGCTTTAAACTTAATTTGCACCCAAGGTTTCAACCAAATAAAATGTGAAATAAATTTCCTCTAAACCCATTAGTCAAAGCTGAAACTATATATAAAAAAAAACAGAAGCCAACTTCAGCCTTGTACAACTTTCAAGACATGACAAAAAATATAAAGAAAAAGTGACACGAAAACTGGTATATTCTAAATATAATCATAAACATGAATCCACCATTTGAACATCTTTATCAGCAGCATCCTCGAAACATTAGACAGTCGGTTGCTGAATATTCTGCAGTATAATTATGGTCTGTGGGAACAAATTGAGCTTTCTTTTATTTTGAAGTTGAAGGCTCTTCTTCCATTTCTTTTCTCCAAAAATAAACTTTCTAAATACTGTCATTTTATTGTTAACTTTGCTAGCTTGGGGTTTTATATGTAGCAGTTGGCGCCACCACTTTTAGAAAGTAGTGAATGAATTTTTGACACGTGAACGAGTGACTAACATGCGTCAAGAACGAGTTGGATGTGCTGGACAGAAACCAGAGTTTTCCAAAATAAAACTTCCTTCAGAATCAGACTATAAGTCCTAAAGTACTTCTTCCTTTTGTCCGATAGGACACCAACAGGACTTCTGGTGAAGAAGAAGAGACAAAAGAAGCTTCCATCTTTGAATGGAGTTCTGTTTTTGTATCTTTCTTCCTCTTAAGTCACATTTAAATTTCCTCCATCTGCTGATTCATGGCTCCACTAGTGGCGGTGCCGTTTATGTCTTGCCTCCATCACTTACTCTCTGTATCTTCTTGTGTGACAGCAGAATAAACTCCGACCTTCTTCGCTCAAATAAATCTAGTCTGACCTTCGCCTCCATCCCTCTTCATCTCGACCATGCTCTACATATTTACCTACGCTAATTTATTCCTCCATCCATTTTTCTTTAGCGTGGAACATCTTGGCAGCTGCACTCATCTGCTGTGGAGAGCAATAAAGCAAACCGAAGAGAAGTGAGTCCAGAGATTAAAGGAGAGGCAGACGAGACTTCAATTTGGAAGATGGACGAAGACGGAGGGCGCGGCCGGGAGGCGGAGAGGAGGAGGACGCTCAGTGCTCCAATTACACTACTCTGCCTTCATTAACGTTTGAGAGGAGACGGAAACTCTGTGGTCACATCCTGCACACCTGAGCAGGTGTTCGGTTGAGATGAATGACGTGTTTAGTGCTGAGATCCAGGCGGTCGGGTGTGTCTGCAGCTGCCTCAGAAGAGTTTTCAGAGCCGGCTTACCTTTTCCACAGCTGGAGTGTTTCCTTGGGAGGACTCTTCTCTTCTCACTCCTGGAGCTTCCACCTGCAGAAAAACCAGGTCTGAGATCGACATTGTAGTAAAAGGAGTTGTGTGTGACGTGAGAGCACTGCGAGTTCTGCATCCGTCTGACAGATCTAACGATACAAGCTCAACTTTAGATCCAGTGCTGACGTTCTTTGGACTATCGAAATTCGTGAACCGCTTAAGAAACACTTTCTGTTATTAAAGTGTTGCATGCCAACGCAAAGACAATTCGAAAAGCTGCTTTTCTATGCGTCAGAATCAGCTGATACTGGAATGAACGGTTGCAGTATGTCAAAGAGTGTGTTAAGGAACAAAAGTACTAGATCTAAACCCAAAATACCAAACCATCCAGTGGAGGGTCTGAACGGACCAACAGAGAAGCCTGATTCATATTAGATCCGTCTGCATGTTGGTGCGCAGCCAAAAGGGGAAGACAGGCTGTGATTGTGACCACGAAACTTCATGCTTTAAACTCTTAGAGACTCTCACCAGTGTGTGATTCTAATGGAACGAAAGCAGCTAATTTCTTATTTTAAACCAGAGGTCCCCAGATCCAGCCCTCCTCCACATTTGGCCCAGCCCCCCAAGCACCATCAGACACCCATACGTGTATATATATATATATGATTTTTTTTTCTCAATCTGGCCAATCGACCCACAAAGAACGTGACTTTTTATTCATGACAGGAGAGGATAGACTACTTAATATTTAAATTTTTAGAAGGTTTTAGTATTTTTATTTTTTCTTTGTCGATTACAGAAAAGAATGATTTAAAATATGGCTATGTGTGGCTTTCTGGAAAACCATAAATCTTTACGTTTAGGCTGTGATTCCTGCCCTTTTTCTGTCATCCTACAAACGACCCCGACCCCCATCAGAGAAGAAAACAGTTCTGTGGCCCTCACAAGGAAAAGTTTGGGGATCCCTGCTGTAAACTATCAAATGTTTACATTTTTGTCATCTGTTGTGTATTCCAAGAGTTATGACTAAAGATGGCTATCAAACTTTGGTGCCAAGTTGGTACCAGTGCTGTATAAAAACACAGAGTTTGATGAGTTGTTTCAAGCATTCTATTTAGTTTAGTTGTACAATTCTAGCCAATCATTCAACCCTTTCAACCATTGTGGGTGGGCTCATACAAATGGGTTTGACCGAACTTCCCAGCTATTATAATTTAGCAACCTGATGGATAAGAATGACGAGCACAATGCTCCAGAAAAGGACAGTTGTCATGGCGATGAGGGATAAAACCTGCGTTTATGTCAGCGGATGTGAAAAACGGAGATGCAATGAAGCATCAGAAACATTCCAATACCCTCATTCATCCTGTGCTTCCTCAAACTTTGTGGAAAAAATGTTCAAACACTGTTTAGGCACAGGCACCATTTTAAAAGCACCGGTTTGGCACCGGCACAAGATAAAATCCAAACAGTATCCATCCGTACTTATGACTCCCACCAGCCCCTCTTCAAACTCATCTAGCGCTATAACTGTGTGGACATTAGAATCTACGACCTTCCACGGTTCTAACCGCACAGATACCCGGTCCCTTCCAATGGTAGACCCAATGAAATCTTCGTATTAACAATGTGAGAGAGAACTTAACTGTGGGCTTCTTAAAGTATTACATACATGTTTGTGGCTGAGTGAGAAAATAGACTTTTTTTCTAGTAGGATATGAATCAGTTATAAGACTGAAGTTGAAATGGTGGTTTCAATCTTTAGGTTGCTTTTACTCTGAAGAAATGCAGCCATAAAAGTTATCACTCCATCTTCAATGATAACATCTGACTAGATAAACATAAAAACATGGTCCGTCTTTGGTAAAAGCTGCAGCAAAATGTTTTTATCCAAAAATTCAGGCCTTACGAGTGGCTTGCGGATTCCCAGGCGGACCGGACCAGGCGGAGCAGCCTTCAGGACGTCAACGGCCTGGGCCAGAGTGAGAGCGTCCAAGGGAGTGCTGTTGACTGACACCAGCTGATCTCCAGGAAGAAGACCGCCGTGGCTCTCTGCTGAGCCTCCGGGAACCAGAGAACGAATCACCATCACACAGCGACCGGGATCCAGCGGGTCCTGAAGAGCCAGAGAAGGAAAAGCAGATCTGTAATTGATCTGAGGTCCTTAAAGGGAGAGCAAAACCTCCCTCTCTGGTGTTTCAAACAGATCTTTCTTTGTCACAAATACAGTCAAAGTTCAGTAAAAGTTCAGGTCTGAATCTCATACTTTGGTTATCCTTCAAAAACCAGAGTAGAAACATGAGAGACAAAAAGGAGATCTATGAGCTGCTAAACCACGACTGGAAAGTTTTAGGTTCTTCCAATTAATAACCAGTTATGTTTATTAGTTGTGAATGGTAGAGTTGAAGCTTTCCCAAAAGGATTTCTTGTTTATTTTGTAGCATGTTTTCATCTAAAGAGAGATGGAAGAAGCAGGAGATTAATTTAGCAAATGTTGGAAATATGTGCTGAATAAAACTAATCAGATGTCAAAATTTAACTACATCTGCTTTCAAAATGGACGTCGTTCCGGTTAAGTCCAGTATATGAACCCCCAACAACTGATAGTCAGACAAACAGATACTTTTCATTCCAAAACCAGAAAACGGACAGAACCAGAACTGCTACTGATCCTGGAGCGTCACGTGTTTCAATCACAGCAGGCAGATAAATGAGGGCAGAGCAGCAGGCAGGGGGAGACACAGACCAGTCTATCAAACACCTAAACCAGCCTGCAGAGGAAGAAGGAGGACCAGGCTACGTCTGACCAGCCCACCTGCTCCTGCAAACCTGAACAGTAATCTGAGCATGAAGCTGAAGGTTTAAGGAAGAACAGGATTCATGAATGTGAACAAGATTTGATCAGAAGTTCAAATTCAAGGTTTCAGAGTCTTTGTGTCCTTGAAGAAGACACTCCACACTGTCCTCAACAGGAATAAATCTATACATTTATTTTGAACTTTACGTTTTGTGACATTTCTATGGGGTCAAATCAGGATCCGCTTAAAGTGAACAAAAAAAACAGATTGAAAATTTAAAAAACAGGGATTGTGAATTCGAAAAAAAGGAAAATTTGAAAGCAGTTTTAAACTCAAAAATGCATATTGAAAACTTGAAGGAATTATTGAAAATTAGAAAAAATAAAATTGAACATTTGAAAAAAATATTGAAAAAAACAAATTTAGAAAATTAAAAATAATGTAAATTTGAAACTTGAAAAAAAAAAAAAAAAACTGTTACCGCTGGGTGGCTCAGTGGGCTAGGTGAAGGGCTGGTACGCAGGAGCCCTGGGTTCTATTCCCAGGGTTTTCCACTGATCCCCACCCAGATTGGGTCCTTAGGCAAGACCCTTGACGCTGCTGCCTAACTGGGTCCCTGTGCCCCTCAAGTACAGGGTTGGGTCAGGAAGGGCATCCGGCGTAAAAACTCTGTCAAAACACTGATGCGAAACAGTGGGTGCTGTTACGCTGTGGTGACCCCGAAAGGGATACGCTGAAAGTGAACTACTTTATTTGTATTTTCAACTTTTCTTTTTTTGTTTTCCTTCTTTGCTTACAGTTCTGTTTTCAGTTTCAATTTAGAATTTTGAGTTTTCACTGCTGAGCTAATCCTAATTTTACATGGGGGCGGGGCTTTAAGCTCATTGGCTACCGGGACATGCTTCCCACAGGGTGATTTAGGATTCCTCTCTAAACCTTTTCTACACTTTTCTCAGACACACATGAATATTTTCACTCTTTTTTTATTCTCACTGATCAAACTTTCTTTAAAAAATTAGTCTAGCATTAGGATGAAAACAAGGATCTAATTATGGAGAAGATTTATGTAACGCCGCCAATCTACATGTGCTACGTCTGCCTGAAAAACGGCACGGAGGAGATTGATTGACAAGATCAACAGCAAGGTCGCATATAAAAAAATCCACCAAACAGTGAGAACGTGAAAGGTACACCGCGATATTAGCGAGGGCAAACTCCACAGCAGTGATACTGTTCTCTCTAAGTTTGATCGGAGTGGGGTGAAGCAGGCGCGACATAAACAGACAACTGTTACCTCTTTGGGAATCATGGGATGCATTTAGGATTAGCTCAGCAGCAAAAAGTCAAAACTGAAAATCAAAACAGAGAACTTTTTTTCACGTGAGGTTAGTTTGATTTGTTTATGTCTCAGGCTCAAACTCAGTGTTTTTCAGCCACGTTTAGGCCCACAAATTAGGCCTCAAGGAAGTTCAGGTTAGAGTGATAAAAATAAAGAAAATGGTCAGAGCTACATAGTGTTGGATGAAAGTGTTACAAAGATAAAACTCTTTATTTTATTTGAAGGTTTATATATCCCGCCCCATCTAGTGGAGCCGGTTAGGTTGATATTTCAGACAAATTGTGCATTTTGAGGTACAAGCACCAAATGTTGTCATGAATGTACCACATTAAAAACCGCGGTGGCCACTAGAGAAATCCAAAATCTGTAAAGAATGTAATTAATTACGATTAATCACATTGTTCTATATGGTACATTTTATATGACAATATACTAGTTTTGTACAAAAACAGGCCAGAGAGGAATTATTTATTGCCTGAAATGTTTACATTTATAAAGTGTTAACTCAGAAGTGTAATTTGTGAGCACAAAACACATCAACAGTAGGATAAGCAGAACTCTAAAGACTTTTATATCTGTTGTATTACTCCAAGAAAACAAAGATGTTGACATATAGCCATAAGAAACAAACATTGTGTTTCCTCACTTTAAATGATTCAGGTGAATACTGGACTCTGATTGGCTGCTGGGTGTGGCTGCAAGCCTGACAAAAAAGTTCTGGTCAAAATGTTCTAAAATGTGCAGGCTTCTTCAAAACAAATTCCTCTTCTGGACAAAAACAAGCAGTAAGAGGTGAACGTTCTCTCTGAACTGATGCTTTATTGAACCTATCGTGATGATCAGCATATGCATCGCTTTCCTTTGCTGCTGCAGTCGAGGACCAACGCGCTTTTCTGAAGGAAAATGCAATTTAAATGCAAACAATTAATACAGAAGAAATAATTGGATCTGCTCACATGTCAAAGAAGAAACAGACTTTAAAAAGTCTTTATAAGGAGTTAAAGTCCAACCTCAGCAGCTGTAGTCTTAGTTCAAAACCAAAATAAGTTGAAAAAAAATATTTTTGGTTCATTTCAAAGGAAAGTCGTGTTGGATTCATCCAGACAGCAGCCCTGAGGTCTACACCAAACTTGAGGAACCAACAGGATCCAGAACAGAACCTGCCTCACGCAGCGGTGAAGCCCCCTTCTGACCCACATCCACGGAGCTGGCCCGGGCCGCAGCCTTCAATCCTCAGAGAGATCCGAGCCAAGTTTCAGGCTGCACTACAAAGCTGCTCAGTATTTTTAGAGGCAGTGGCTCAGCAACAGGTGAAGAACTTCAGTTCTGACTCCTACAAGATCCTCCGCAAGAAGAAAGGCCTCTGCAGGCGGAAAATACACTTGAGATGATCTCTGTGGTGAAAGGCTTCCACGCAGCGAGGTGGGTTTTTTGGGAGGTGTGTGGGCCTGGGAATAAAACTATTGAGTTTAAATCCTTCAGGAACTTCACTGCCTCAGAAGTTTTACAAACACAAAATGACGCCTTCTGCTTACACTTCAAGACTCTAAAGAACAGAACTCTGCAGCTCTACATTTACTACCTGATGGACCTCAATAAACTGATGGAGTCCTCTCTGACATGAGACTGACCGGGTCCAGACCCAAAGATCTTGTCCATGTCCCCGAGGACAGCAGAGATGCCCCAGGGCAGATGATGAAGGAGGTCTAAATAGTCCAATATCAGATGAAGCTCCGAGTCTGACTGTTGATGGACAGATCAGCTAATCTGTCACTCCAACCTGACAAGCTGAGAGTCAGCAACAGGGAAGAATTTGGCAGTATTGCCAAAATACCCAGGCGAGATAATTAAATTAAATAAATATAGAGAAGGAAAAGCAGCAGATTGGAACAGCTTCATTCATCAGGATGAAACCATTGACTGTATGAGAACTGGACTGATCCTTCTCCCTGTAATTCCAACAGGAAGTACATGCTGTTCCAAGAAATCCCATAAATGTTAACAAAGACACAAACAGCTGTTAGTCAGTACATTTGTCAGAATAACCATTCTTGCTCAGATACTTTTTTTTAACATGTTCTTGATAATCCTGATTTTCTTTCATGATATATATACAGTATTTATTTTTTTCTGGAGAGAAATTTATTCAAGTTATAAACTGAGAAATCAGCTCTCACAGTAAAAGTAGGTGGTCTCAAGGCAAACATTTGATTGACGTATTCTCCCAAGAACACTTTCAGTGGAGGGGGTGTGGCCTCCCAAGCTCCCTCCTGATTGGCGAGAGTGGTTGCCATAGAAATGTTGACTCAGCCCGACTAGGACCAATCACTGCTGCTGTGGTCTGGCTCCAACATGGCGCCATCCATATAACATAAAACGGAGACTGAATTTACTTAATTTAATAAACTTTTTTTCCTCTTGACACTCGCCTGATTTAAAGTAGGAAGATCTATCCGACTGCAAACCTTTTTATGTTGTTTGTTTTTCACTGATAAGGTCAGTAATTGCAAGTTAAGTATTTTTTTTTTATTGATTCAAACAGACTCCACCAGTCATGAATTATTAGGATTAATGTGATTAAAACAATTGCAATTACTTTAGCTTGTTTTGATTTTTTATTTATTATTTTTCTTTGCTTTATTGGTGGGTGGTGG
>NC_050515.1:4719002-4736735 GCF_002922805.2 Oryzias melastigma
ATTCAGCATCAGTTGGAAAAGCTACTTTTTAAAAACATGCATTTAAAACAAAAAGATTTAGACAAAAACCCAGACATAGGTCAATCAATCAAGCCGATCCTAAAAATCAATTCTACTTGTTTAGTCTGCCTCGTTAGTGGAGGTAAAACCAAAGTATTAATTTACCACTATGATTATTTTTCTAAACCAAAGGAATGAATAAATATTTCTAGAATTAAACCTTTAAATTCAACTTTTTTCTAAAAAAAAAAAAAAATTCTGGTAAGAAGTCCAAAGGTCCCAGAGAGGGTGGTGATACCAAGGTCCTGCCAAGAACATATACGAGAACACACACACACACACACACACACACCTGGGGCAGCATCCATACAGAGGTGCTCACCTGCCAATCAGAACAACTTTTGGTTCTAGTCTCGCCCACGGAAACTTCAACAAGTGGAGGCTAAGATTTTTTTTTATTATGAACTTCTCGTGTGGTGTTCTTTAAGACACACAAGCACACCCCCACGCGCACACACACACACACACACACACAGCCCCGTGGGCAGGTTTGCTAGTTCAGGCTGACATGACTGTGATCCCGCTGAGAGTTAGCATGGAGATCCTCCCTCCTCCTCCTCTTCCTCTGTCAGATCCAGGTCGCGCAGGTGAACATGCCTCAAGATAAACGCTGCAGCAGGGCAGGCGAGGGGGGGAGGAAACAGAATTTCCTAACACTGCCCCCCCTCCAGACACAAGGATGCGAGAACCTCATCCAACAGGGATTTCTAAACTGCAGACTCACTGATCCAGTCACGACCCAAAGCAGCACAGCAGGTTCTGCAGGGACAGAGTTTACGCTCAGGTCTGCTGGATCGGCTGGATCAGGAACAGATGAACACATGAGGTCAGGCCCCCGAAACTGGAGTGTAGACCCTGTGATTAACAAACCTGTTTACTCTAACCTGTTTGAATGACGTGGCATCATTTTGAGACTGCCAGCCTCTGAGTGGGACAGAGTTAATCCAGCTGCTTACTTGTTACGATGGTTATTTTTTTAATATCGCTGAACTGGCTTCTCCCGTGTAACTGTGAACAGTCAATGGACTAGCCGCCAGCATGGGCGCTGTGCACGTGCCACACTGCTGTGACGTCACCTAAATGCTCACTTTTATTGAATCAAAGGAAAAAAAATACTTGTTCTCGTCCACCAATGTGTTTTTAATGACTTATTGTGTGAGTTGGTTTGTGTTTAGTGGCATAATTATGATCTAAAGAGGCCATACCATGATCTTCTTAAGTCTTTCAGAGTGAATTATATACGTATATCATCAAATCTTACATTTGGAACACTAAACAAATTATGAAAAATGTGTTATTTTCATTAGTTTTTTCCTACCCGGATGTAAAACGACACAATTCCTGAAGCTCCGCCTACCGCTGCAGGTAGGTTCCGCCCATTTCATGACGTCATCCAACAGTCTTTCTTTCTCCGTTTTTCCCACGAAAATAAACAGTATCTAAATTTTTTCAAAGATGGATGCACATACCATACATCTGCCTTTAGTACGCCCAGCCATCGCTACACTGGTTCACAACACACATACACTCAACGTCTGCACAACTGGGCCGTGAGCACCTGCTCTTTTAGTGGGTGTGGGAGGGGCTGCTGTTGAGAGCAGGTTTTTAAAGGATTACACAGAAATGCGTGAACAGATCAAAATACCGCTTTGGGGTTCTTTATAGTGAGTATTGAACAGTATAATACACTTAAACGTTCAAAAAGTTGTTTTTTTCATGGTATGGTGCCTTCAATGGAAAACGGTTTAATTGTGAATCTTTTTTTAACATCTCTCGAATTTCGATAAAGTTTTGTGCATATGTGTAATGTAAACGAAGCTATTAAGGCATCTGATTGGTCAGAAAAAGCATAATTAAAAATAAACTAAGGAGTATCAGGAAAAGGTTTAGAAAAGTATCAGAAAAGGAATGTTTTCTCTCATAAATATAAAGTAATAGCTGTTTATTTCTCTGTAGAAGTCTATGGGATTTTGGCTTCTTGGAGTCACTTCCTGTTTGGAACACAAAGGAGGAGGGACCAATTTGTCAAGGATTCAAAGTTTTTTTGTATCTTTTTAAGTCCAGTCTCAGACCAGCCGATTACAGTCCTAAATATGTCAAGAAAATGAAAGTTCTCATTTAAAGTCAATGCTGTGGACAGAGTGTATTTTAAAAATGAGCTTGGTGACTCCGCCTCCTGCATGATGTCACTAAAAATATTATTCAAAAGCTTGTCTATGCAAGTTCAGACAACGCCTGGCCAACAACAACTTGTAACAGTCAATATTGTTTTGGCAATAAAGATTAATCAATAGAAAAGCTTAGCTGTGACCATTTTTTAATAAAGATTCTGCTGTAAGAATACAAATGTTAAACAAATATTATCATTGGAGCTAATCCCAGGAGAACTGTTGGTAACGTTGCAGCAACAAGACAAAAAGAAAGCAAAATGGAAGAATTGAAACACAAAGCACAGAAAGATCTTCTTCCTGTTTTTGATCCTTCACAAATCCTTCAGTCTGTTGAGTGAAATCAGTCCAAAGTGAAGGATTTTACCTGGTAGTCAAGAATGCTGAAGCCGAGGCCTTTGTCTCTCTGCTTCTGCAGCTCCAACGTCTGCACGTCTGAAGACCACAGAGCCAGCTCCTCCTCCTCTTCTTCCTCATCCTTCTCCTCATCTTCATCCTCTTCACCGTGATGGGGAGTCACCTCCTCCTTCAAGAAATTCTCAACAGGCAACGCTCGCTCCTGGATTGGAGGTCAGATTCAAACGACAATCACTGGAAGAACATGACTCAAAAATATAACAAAAGTTTTAGAGCCAAAGTCTAAATAAATCGACTGGTGACAGACTGGTGACTCCTTCAGGGTGTACCCTCCCTTAACCTAACAGTAGCTGGGATAGGCTCCAGCAACTCCATGACCCTGAAAGCGATTCAGTGGGTCAAGAGTTTGGATGGATTCAGAGTTCCTACAAGTTTCTTCAAGCTACATTCAAGACTGTTTAAGACCTTTGTAAGGCCATACATATCAAAAATGAAGATCAGTTTCTCAGTCTATTTCCCAATATATACATCATTTCCAATTTTATGATCAATATTGTAGATTCTTTTCTTGTCGTTTGTGGTCTATGCCGTGATGCTTTAGCGCTCTTCTTTTTTCAAACCGGCATATTGGTGTTGTTACTTTACATAAATCATTTGATCACATTAATCATGGTCAAACATTCTATTTTTGACAGGAAACGTTGAACTGAGAAGTTTCAAGAAGCAACATTTTTAAGGCTCAGGTTTTAAAATTCAAGACTTTTTAAAGGCTTTTCAAGGTATCATGTTCAAATTGATAAATTCTAGATTTTTAAGACTTTTTAAAACCTCTCGGGAACCCTGTGGATAGATTCAAATCAATCCCTTTGTTCTTCTGAGAGCTCAATCCCCAGACATACTACAAATACCGATAGTTTATGTCAACAAGAACTTGCTTGAAATGAAACCGGAACCAAAAATCCTCCAAACTGTTGATTTGTTTCCTCTCAGATTTCCGATGAGGACAACATGAACATCTTCAGATGCTCAAACGGTTTCACAAAAATAAAGAATGTGAACAAAGGGTCCGGTACCTGTCTGGGGTCCGGCTGCAGGTGTTCCAGAAACATGGAGGACAGTTTCATCTCCATCTGACAACAGGAGAGAATCCATCTGCATTAGAACCTCACTGGTGGTTCTGAGGCGTGCTTGGTCGTTTTAAGGCGCCTCTCACCTCTTCCAGGCTGCTCTCTGATGGTTTTGTTGGTGCTCGCTCTGCTGGCATCATTGGTTCTGGTTCTGGCTCAGACTCTGACTCTAGCTCGGATTCGGGCTCCAGATCAGAGTTGGGGTGTCGGCAGCAGACCAGGGTGAAGGGAGGAGGCACTTCTTTGAGGAAGGACACCACCTCACGGCGGGTCTTCCCGTACAGCTGAACGTTATTCACCTGAAAACAGGAAGTTTAGAGGGATGAGGCTGGATCAGGTCATGTGACCACAGACAAGAACATGGGAATGTTAAAAGGTAAGAAGTGATCAAATTCAGTGAAATATTACGATACTTGTAACGATTTAAAATGCTGCCTAGTCGACATTTAACTTATTATTAATAAAACAAACATTTATTCAGTGTTTTACTTTTGCTTTCCACTAAAACCCCCAAACTCTAGGTGGCAGTACACCACACTGAGCCTCTTTGAGCAGCTCTACACTACATCAAAACAAGATGTTAGATAATAGGTGTGTTTGAGATCCCCAGGCGTCTCGCCTGCATCGTTGGCGAGACTAAGCTGCTGCTGGAGGGGGCGGAGAAAGGCGCCTGAGATGAGGGCGAACGACGAGACTGTACGAGATCAAGGAGTTGGGGGTTGTCCTTAACATTCGGCTGAAAGTTAATAAGCCACTCCTCCTAGTATGATTTGTGCTGTTGTGTCTTTTATATGATTTTTTAACATATTTTAGAGCAAAACTGTTAATAAAATAGCCGCGGGATTCATTGCATGTGCACTGTCCCAAATAAATAAATAAATAAAATTAAAGTTAAGTTTTAGAGACAACAATAACAAATATGACCACAGATTATTTGAAATCTTGTTTATTTTTTCATCATTGATTCATTACCTTCCAGAAAAAGTAAAAAAATACATCGATGTCCTTCATTTAGCGCCAGTTATTTCACACCGAACTACAAGAACTGTGTGGACACAGTTTCCCACAATGCATTGTTTTGTGGTCCTCAAGGCGGCATGCAGCCAGCGCAGTACCTATTTTCTGGCTGCGCTGGCTTAGGAAGGCGCCTTGAACCCGCCCCTTTCTCTCGATACTTCGTGACGCCGCACATTTGACGTCAGTGCAAGAAACTAACCAACATGCACCACAATCCAGGCGATCTGCGCAGCGCCGGGGGATCTCAAACACGCCTAATACCTAATTACCAGCATTAGCCTCACAGTTGTTATTTTTACAGCTCGAAGAGACATGAAAATTTTTGTTTTAACTTGGGACTCTGTGCCAAGTTGTTACCAGTAAAAAATACCGATTTTGGTGCTTTGAGGAGGGCTCATATGAGTAAAGCCGTGCAGATGCACAGCACAAAATCTTCAGTCAAAATGCTGAAGGCCAAGCAGGCCAAGGTTCTGCTGAACCTCACAGCAATAGATTGTGATCTAGAGACCTGATGGATCAGAGTGATGTGTACAATGCTCTGAAATTAGGCCATGAGCGGTGAAATATGTGTGACAAATATTTTTAGGCACCTGACTGTTTTTGATTTCCCGGTTTGGCTACATTTAGAAATATTGAAAATAAACAGCACTTTATTTTCTCAACCATACATATAGAACTTTACAGGGTATAGTACTTTTAAATGTATTTTATCATTTTTAACTAGTTACACTGAAATATATTTTGAAGTGATGAAAAAACATTTCCTGATTTACCAAACAAACAACAACAAAACAACAAAAAGCACCATAAATTTCCTTTGATTTAAAGCGATCTTTAACACTGAAGGAGCCATTTGGGCTGGTTTCTTATCAACTAAAACCCAGCGAAAGCTGCTAAGTCCCACTTTGTCGTTTAGAAAAATAAACTTTATTCATAGCTTTTTGGCCAGTCATTTATAAAGTGTGCCTTTCATTTTTTTTCAATAATTTCTATGATATTTCTTCTGACAGCAGAACATACAAGTTCCTCTCAAACTAAAACACATTCTGTCGCAATTAAGATCCAGTTGCAGAATATTTTCATTTATCCTTCAGGAATTTGGGTTTTGAACTGAAACTAGACATAAGATAAAAATATGAGTATTCTGATAATAAACCACTCTGACAATAGATCAAACCCTTTACAATCATTTTGCGTAGTTATCAGACTTGTGCATTTTGGAGGAACGATAAAGCTAATTCTCTTGATTTGTAATGTCAGAAATGGTTACGAAAAAAAAACTTAATTTTCACTCATGCTCGATCACCGTAGGTTAAAAAATTTCAAGGTAATGGATAAACATTTGCAGTGCTTACTATTCTGATCAATAAATACAATATATTTTACGGTTTTATTCATGCAATAGGTGCATTTATATTTAGACAAAGTTTGACCTTTCTAAGTCATACTTTTTAAAAAATGGAGAAATGCCTCTGCTATTGCCTCTGGATATTTTGCAATAAATATCTTATCGTGTATCACTCTACAATAACTATTCTAAAACTGTCTTCCCAGTGCACCAAACTGTGACCAGTGGATGCCGGCGTTCAGACTTGTGGGTAAAGTTTTACCTCCAGCAGCTCATCCTCTGGTCTCAGGACTCCGAGTCGGTCCACGGGACCTCCAGGAGCCACAGAGGAGATGTAGTGGTGACCGTCAAACGAGTCCAGCTCTACACCGAGACGCAGAGTGTGGACCGGCAGCAGCTGGACGACAGCACAGGACGAGATGCTGAAACCAACTGCAGCTGGACCAGTCAGAACCGGCATGTCAGAACCGACCGCTCACCTTTGAGGACTTCTGCAGCTCTGCATCATCTATGACCGGATCCATCTCCACCACCTGAAAAACGCACACAGACATGAGGGATGGATCCATCAGCAGTATGGAGCAGAGTCGGGATGAATCTGGACTCACCAGGACTTGATAGTTTGGACCCAAAGCCTGCTCCCATTTGGCCCGAAGTTCTGCTTCTGTAGCTACACAGACACCAGCAGTTATCCACCACTCCTCCATGCTCACAACACTTAGAAGATGGTTTAGAAGAAGATGGAAAATGGACTCCAAACAATTCAGCTGGAACCTTTGAGCTACTTTGAAGTTCTACTGCAGGTCCAACACTCCAACCTGTGGCCTCCTGAGCATCAGCGGCTTCACTGAAATTCACCTCTGGTAAAATATTGGTGGAGTAAGCAGCTTCAGCCTCCAGAAGGAGCGTTCCTGTGCATGTTTAATGCATGCTTGATTCAGGGTCAAACAGCAGGTTCTCCTCAGAGCTGGGAAGCGGCTCTGGCAGCGCCGCAGCGCATGATTAAATTAGCATTGCTAACCCAGCAGTCGTGCAGACATTAATCTGCGGCGCTCGGCTGAATAAACAGAGTAATACATCGCATCGACGCTGTCAGACGAGGCGGACACTTTACATCTGTCAGGAGGCGTTTTGGCCACTTAGCAAAGCTAATGAGGAATAAAAAGAAAGAAATAACTCAGAGAGGAGTGCTGCTCCAAGCCCACGTCTACCTGACCTGTGGAGGTCTGAGTGATGAAGGTTTCAGGCTCCTCTGGGTTTAAAAACAGCGTGGCAGAAGATCATGCTGAGCCTTCGAGGAACCTTTTAAAAGATTTCAACCTCAATCCGCCCTTTGTGGGGAAAAGGGGACTTTGTGTGTTTGAGAGTTAATTTTGAGATTGGAAGGATCAAGCGTCTGAAGAACACAAATGGAACTGAAGACGGTCCTTCAAGGATGTTTCAGATCTGAAGCCTCATTCTTCAGCTTCATCCAGGACTCCATGATTGAGGCTTCAAATCAGTGCTACACTTTAAAGCTAAAGAATTAAACCGCCAACAGTTTATTGACTTAGTTTTGGACTCAAAGTAAAAATGTCTGGTTTTCTTCCCACAAACCACCAGCAGTATTTCTGTTAGTGAACAAATGTCCAGAAGTCAGAAGAAAACTCAGACTTTAAAAAGTTTATATTGCAATTTTGCTTTTAAAAAGCATCTTAATGCCAGAAAATTACAATTTTCTGTCAATTCTTTGATGTAGTTTGATTAAAACTAGGATATTTGTCTCCTCCTCACTCTATTATAGAAGTTTATAACAGAACTTCAGCTGTGGAGGAGGAAGATGACATCCCTCATGTGAAGCAGGATAAGATCATAGAAATTCCCACAAAAATCCTTCTTCTCTGCTGCAACTTCAGCACCTTTTCTTAAACTTCATTTAGAAAAACATCAACATTTTTATTGTGTTTTGTAGATTTGAGTTCAAAGCTTAAAGTCTAGAATATTTTTTTCTCAGTAAAACTGACAGAAGAAGTTTAAGTTATTTGGGTTGATTAATTTTTCCTTCAAACTAAAATCTGATTGATTTTGTTTTGTCTTTTGTGAGTGTAAACACAGTTTTAATGGGAAAAACTGAAACATTTCGTTCTCCGGATTCTCAGAATATTCATTCTTACTATGGATTATTTTCCTTTTGAAGGCCAATAAATTCTAACGTGTAAAATTTTGCTTGAATTTTTATTAAAAAAAAACTTTTTTTAAATAGTAGTAAATAAAAATCAGCATAGACAAGCAGCAACATGTGGGGTTTCTTCTTTTTTTTTTTTTTTGGGAGTTGTCATTCTGTCCGAGATATTCTTCAGAAGAATCTGCAAAATTACACTTTTAGATTTTGTTAGCAACTGATTTTATTTGCTAACCATGCCCTTATTCCTAATATGTACATGTTCTGTGGGATATTATTTTCCTCAGCTCTATCCAGAGATCCATTCATCAAATGTTCACAATATTCTGTTGAAAAATGAGCGAATAACAGGAGAACGCCACTTTTGAAAGTTTGCCACAAAGTCTAAAACTTCTAATTGCAACATTTTTTCCCCAATTGGTTCCTAATGATGTTCAAGATGTTCGGAGACAATCGATGAAAATCCATAGGAAGAGTTTTTGATTGTAGCTGGTGCTGAAGGTGTTTTTGACAATTCAAGATGGCGGCCTCAAAGGTTAAAGGTCAACAAAACTTCTGTCGTGGTTGGAGACTTAAGCTGGCAGCAAATGTGTGAAATTTTGTGAACATCGCTGAAACAAAAATGTCTTCTTTCAATATTGTGTGACAGTGCAAAAATCACCAAATCTCAAACTTTGACACAAAATGGCCGCCAAGCCACAGGTTGTGTGGGCATCCCATAATCATCTCAAAACTTCACATGTGTTATTAGAGAATAAGCAAATAATTATAAACGGATTTCGGCCAATCCTTTTTTTTTTTTTTTTTTTTTTGATTTCACTCGCTGTGATGTCAGCGTTTTGGGGGAGGGGTCATTCACTATGCCCAAAATTGATTTTCATTGGATACTGGATGTGTGCAGATTTTGGTATGTTTTTGGGCAAGTGGAAGGGTCGAACTTTAGCTCAAAGGCGCAGAAATGTCTCCGTATTCATAAACAAAGCGGTCCATGCAGTCAGTGACTGATGTGAACCGTAAATGTTTGGACGGTTTGGGAGTTTTGGGGTGTAACGATGGTGAGTTGGGTTTTTGTAGCATGCAGGTGAGCAGTAAAGGCTATGCAGGTACGGAGCTGCAGGTGAGCAGGGACTGCATTGTGCAGTCAGCAACACCAAACTCTAGGTATTTCATGTAGTTCGAGTTCATGTAGGTCAGGACTGAACGTAAAAATGAAGCCACTTGATTTCTTATTTGAAACTTAAAAAGATTTAACGAAGGAAAGACAAAAATAGGCTTTAAATCCCAAACAACCTGAACTGTCCAGTGTTGTGGTTGTTCTCCATTTGTTGATTCAACAACAGAACAAGAAGAAGAATTTGTTCTGTCCTCTCTGTTTTTCAGCATTAATTTAAGATCCTTAAAAGCAGACAATATAACAAAAACAAAACAATAAAACAACCTCCCTTATGGAAGGATCAGAACCAAATTACTCTGGTTTCTGGATCAGAACCTGATCTTTTCTGAACATGCCTGAAGTCTGACAGAAGTACATGAACGCCTCACCCTCGTCCAGCCGTGCTGCGTTCAGGTACGCTCCCTGCTTCCTGGTCATGGATCCAGACTCTGAGGAGCGCGCCGTCTTCTGCAGAGACCTCCTGGAGGACGCCCGAGAAGACTCCCTCTGCACTGAAACACAGACGGAGGCTGAAACTCCCGCCTCCAAAATGAAGGATTTATACAGTTCACAGCCTGAAACAAACATGACGAGCTGGAAACCTGCCTGCAGCCGGCAACACAAAACGGGGATCTTCAGGTGAAGCCCCGCCCCCCTCAATGTCAAGTTTGTCGGAGAGTAAAAGCTGTGAGGCTGCAGATAAGAGTTAGAGGAGTGCTTCCTCCTGGTGAAGATAAGACTCCCGCTCTCCTCTTCTTCAGAAGATGATGAAGAAAAAGATTGCTTAGTCTTCCTCAGTAAAGAATTACTAATCTGGACCGAGTGAATTAATCTCTGAGGATGACAGAGGAGGAGGAAGGAGCAGAGCCAGACAGAGAGCAGAAAACATTAAAAGAAGAAGGTAGTTTCAAAAAAAAAGATCCCCCTTTTTTTCGACTAATGTTTGACAACCCTCATCTGGTCAGCAATACAGATCCTTTTTAGATTATCCAAGTGATAACAGAATAATCTGATTTTCAAACTCTTAGATATTTTCCTCCATAATCAGATTAATTTTGTCACCTCAGAGAAGAACGAGACTGGAAGGTTTCTACTGAGACAACTCCTGACTTCAGAATAAACTGATTTGTTGAGTTTTCCTGTTGTAGGCTCCTCCCCCTCACTGACCTGCTTCACCTGCTCGGTCCAGGTGTGCAGTTTCACTTCACCATTAAATGTCACATGAGTTTGTTTAGTGACATGGTTTCTGCAGCTGATGTGACCTTAAAGCCCTAAACCTGATGTTTCCTCCTGGAAGCTCGGTGACATCAAACAGAATCATCAGGCTCTCTAGCTCTTCAAAGTTTCGGTTTTAATCCTTCTGATAACATTTGTGAAGGTTCTCAGCTCAATTTGGATCAGTTTTCCTAGCATGTGGATGTTCTGACCCAAACAAAGTCCTCTCATGATGTCCAGATGTTTGTCTATAACAGATTTAAAGATCCAAAGTGACATTTTTGTGATATAAAGTGATAGTGATAGAAGTGATATAAAGTAAATTAAGCTTAAAGGTGTGTTTCTAGGCATTACTTTATTGAAATCAAAAAATGCTGTTGAAAAATAACCTATTTGTGATGTAGAAAATAGTGGGCGGGGCCATGAGCTCCTGGTGTCCAAGGAAGCCACTGTTTTTTATTTTGACCAAAAACTGAATAAACATAATTAAAATATCCCTGGGAATGATTTTAAAATCTGCTGCTGTCATCAGTCTGAAAGTGAATTTCTTTGATATGGTTTTATCCTCTTAGGAACTCTGAATTTCAGATCTCTTACCTTTATCCAGCGACCTCTCTGGAGCTCGGGCTTTCTTTCTGACCAGCGTGAGATGCACGGTGCGACCCGTCTGCTTCATCACCTTCAGAACCTCCTGGTTGGTCAGACCGTGCAGACTCACGCCGTCCATCTGCGCAGACAGGATGACAATTCAAAGGCTGAAAAAACTGGAATTTCATTCTCGCAGTTAAACCAAATCTAAAATATTAAATGAGATGAGTAATGATTTTTTTAAAAACCATTTCTAAATCTGACTGCAGAAGATTTGTTTGTGAAGATTCACGCTTAAAAATAATAACCAAGATGATTTTATTTCCACAGAAGTGAAATTAATCTCAGAGGAGACGGAAAGAACCAAACATGGATTATTCTCTTCATTTTTTATGGAAGCATCTAAAGCATCTTCAATAATTCATTATTGTTTTAATCAGAACTCTAAACATCCAATACTCACGGCTAGAAGGCGGTCCTGGACTCGGACGTTCCCGCTCAGATCTGCAGGACTGCCGGGAACCACCTCCTTCACGTACACCCCCACAGCATCTGAACACACACGTGCACACACACACATGCACATAAAGTTCACTGAAGTTCTTTGCTAACGAAATGAAATATTTTCAAACCTTGTCATTCTATTTAACGGACATAAAAATGCTTAAATAATCAAAAAAAGGAGAAAAATAAACAAAAATAAATCAGGAAACTTTTTGAAATGTTTAACATTCGATACCAAAACATTGAAAAAGTTTTTTGCAGATCAGTGATCCACATTTATATCAGTGCAGTTTTGCATCAGCAGATTTTTCCATGAGAAAGGAATGAGCCGAGTCAGCTGATATGAAATCTTTAGTCCAGTTTAGTTAGTTCAACGGCTTATTTTTGTTTCCCTTCTGCTTGAGCTCCTCCTCTCGGTGACCTACTTTACTCACCTGGCTCAGGTGTATTCAGACCATCTGTGCCTCTCAGGTACAAAGCAGTGAAGTCAGTAGTGTGACACAGTGAGAAAATTTGGGTTCATAGTTTCTTGTCTTGATTTTTTCTTGTTCTTTGGATGGATTTAGTCTTTTATGGGCTGCTGATCATTAGATGTTCAATTTGCATTTTTATATTTGTTCAAAGTTTTTCTGTGCAGAAATTTAGGTTCACTTCTTTGATAAACTGGACAGTAAAAATCTGAGACAAAATGTATTTTTCGTTGATAAACCCAAATAAAGTTGAACTGAAGTGACCTTTGACCTTATGGGGTTCAAACTTTGAACTTGACTTGTTGCATTTTGAGCAGATTAAGTTTCTGCTAAATCCAATAAAAGTTTTGACTCTGCATTGCTAATATAAAGAAAATAAAAAACAAGGTTTTCAATTTTGAAATCATCAAACACATGTTTGAGTTATTAGTAGAGATGTAAAGATATGTGTCTGTGTAACAGCAGTGTGGGTTGAAAGCCACAGATATGAACAAGATTATGTTGGTAAAACGATTTAAAATCCTTTTGGAAGTAAATAATAACTTTGTTAGTTTTACTTCCTGTTGTACATGTGATGTAAACAAAAAGACGTCTAATCACGAGCTCACCTCTACCAAGTCAGTGATGGCTGTGTTCACTAAAGATTTGATACATTTTTTACTGCACTGCAAACAATACCTTAATAAATTAAAATTACTAATTTTAACCACGAAGAACAAAACGTCTAAAAAACCCAAAATCCAGCTTTAACTGCTGTTATGTCAGACATCTTGGTTTTTTGCTTAAAATAAAACATAAAAAAGAAATTTCTCAGTTAAAAAGCATTTTTATTTATAAATTTAAATGCCAAGTCAATAATAAATAGATTATGTCCTTTTATGCAATATATTGATTTGTGAACCATCAAATTGTGTGAAAGGGAAAGATAGACTCTCCGAGTTATCATCATATACAGTAGAATATCACAATATTGTATATATAAATAAAATCCATTATTATGCAACTCAAAGATTTTTCATCCTAAAAACCAAAATGAAAGAGGCACAAATGAGCCCAAATCCCGACTCGGCGCAGACAGAACAGTCTAACCTGAGCTGGTCAGAGGGTTGTAGCCGATGATGGAGATGCCCAGACTCTGGCCGTCCTTCTTGGTCAGAGAAACTTCATGGATCTCGTATCCTTCCAGGTTTGGCTAAAAACACGCACAGACTCAATTTTCTGAAATTGTCACAGTAACCAGAAAACTCCAGCACTCACCATCTTGCTGGCTCGATGTTGGGGTGGAGCTTCCGGCAGTTGAGGTGGGCCGGTGATGGGGGCGGAGTCAGGAGGTGCTGGAGGAGGCGGGGCCACTGACTTCTGAGCCTGGGGGTCCCTGGCGATCAGCATGGTCACTCGGCTGCCACAGGCCTGCAGCACCTGCACCACCTGGTCGCTGGTGAGGCCGCTGGTGGGCGTGGCCCCAATGCGGAGGATGTGGTCGCCTGTGCGGAGGCGTCCATCCTAACGGAAGAGGACAGGAGCCAATCAGAGGCTTTTGATTCCTGCAGATGCTTTTCCACTGTGTTCACATATTTGTAAACAGCTACTGATAGAGGATGGGAATAATGACTGAAGATTTTCCCTCTTTGGTAAATCAATCTTACATTAAGAATCAGTACTTGCTCAACAAAAGTCTCAAAGAGTGGATTTCATCTCAATGACTTGATCATAAATTTGATCCGGACAGATCAGTCATGTGGAAGAGGAACCAGAGTGGTGAGCAACGGAGGGCGGTCCAAGGAGAGCAGAGCCACAGCCGGAGAGCTGAAAGCTCCTCAGCGAACAACCAGGGCGAGCGTTTTAATGTGGGAGCGGCAAAGCTGCTTCCACTTCTGTGCAGAATTCATCTTGTCCAATTACTCTAATTGATGTGATTAAGGCACTAACGGGAAGATGGCTCCTGCATCCGTCCGCTCTGATGCAGAGCTCGCCTCTCAACTGCAGCTCAGCAGGAAACCATTTGCAGCTCCGCTGTGTTCAGACGACTTCAACACCTGCTGCTCCGCAGTCCTCTGGCACAGAGAGGACCGGCTGCAGCTCTGATCGCTGAGGCTTCATGTTTGGGTTAAGTTCACTTCCTGATGTGTGGAGCTTGTTCTTCATGTTCGACTCCTCCTGAAGGAGCAGTGAACAGCAATTAAGCAGCACTTCTGACGGTTTACACTAAAGCTGCGTTCACACCGCCCTCAGCAACCCGCGTTCAAGCAACCAACTCCAATGAAATATCTATGAAAACACGTATTTCAGGCTCGCATTTACACATTGCTAAACTCGTTTTTAGGACCATTTTTGGACTTTAAGTACAAACTGTGCATGTTAAAAATTAAATATGGTCAAACTTTGACCAATCAGACTGATTTGGAAGTGACGTGTGGATGGCATCTCTTAATTCACAGATGTGCCAACTGTTTGAAAATTGATCACAGAGAAGAAATTAATAATTGTGCTGAAATTCTAAAACACTGAAAGAAAAAATTTGGAGCAAGATTCAACGGATTTTCACCACATCAACAATTCACACCAAACCTCTTCCATCTGTAGGTGGCAGACGTGCAAATAAATAGTGGCGCAACAAAAAGCAGAGGAAGCCCCTCCCTGCTTGTCCAGTATGAACACCACTCATGTTTAAGAATGCACATTTAGCACGTTCTTGAACGCACGCCACATGCCCGCTACCTTCACATCTTAAGAGATTTGTTTTAAGATTCATAACTCATTCAATGCATTGGTGTGGAACTTTATGTATTTACAATAGTTTATTCACAAATACAAAAATTACAAAACACAATTTACACATGCACAACTTTAAATTACAACAGCTTGAAACTAATCACAAGCACAAATATTTAAAAATTACATATGAATCACTTGTTGTGCACACACAAAACCGCATTTAAGCACAAATCTGATGTGACCCTTGTCCTCAAGATTTGTCTGTAAGTGATGCGTTTAAATACTGCTAGAATGGTGCGTTATTCAAGTTTTCTTATCCTTAAACTTAGATTGTGAATAATATCTGGTGACATTTGACCACTTTCATAACATGATATGCCCACTAATTGATATGAAAAAGTCTAAATATGCATTTTTAAAACACTGAAGTTTCTCTACTCTCATTGCTGTCTCGTGGCTTGGCTTTCCCTGTAGCGCCTTCGCCGCTGGACTCTGTGGCGAGCTGGAGAGCGGACAGAGTCAATCAGCCCCACACCCCGCTCCTCTTCCTGGGGGTAGAGAAGGACCTGGTGCCGCCTGCTTACCCCAGACAGCATTTAAACGCATCACTTTTGCATGGATCTTAGAGATGTGAAAATTATGGAGAGAAAATGGACTCACCCCGATTTGTGCGTGCGTAATTCTTTGCAACTCATACAATACATATTGTGCATTAACTCAAAAATTATAAATTAAAATACAATAAAAAATGCAATTTACACATGTAAAAACCAAAATTACAACAGTTCAAAACTAAATTAAACAGTTTTTTTAAATCAAGCACAAATCGCTTGTTACGCACACACAAAAAAATACTTGAGCACAAATCTGAGGTGAGACTCCTTTCTTGTCTCTAAGAAAGAAAAGATTTGTGCATAAGTGATGCGTTTAAATGCTGCTACATTAGTTTTTTTATCAGCCGCTTTGAAATTAGTTTGTTAATATTTGGTGAAACTTGACATTTTCCCTTTTTCCTAAACAGATGTGCCTAATAATTAAAATAAAAAAGTCAAAAAGTGTTTTTGAAACTCTTATCCCTTTAAAAAAAATATATATATATTCATCAGAACAAATCCAAAGTTATGCTCAAATCCAGAATTATGCAAGCACAGATCCAAAGTTACACATAGATCAGGGTAAGTCTATTTTCTCTCCATAGAAAGAGACTCACAATGGATTTGTGGGTAAATGCGCATCAGCTGATTTGTGTGTTAGTTTCAAACTTTTGTAATTTAAAGCTTGACTTTCTTTTGGGATCAGGGTTGACTGTACGCTGCGTGTTCAGGTTTGGACACAGCTAAGCGTTCAGGTGAGATGCACCTACCTTGTCGGCTACGCTGTCCGGAATGATGGTCCTGACCACCATGCCGCTCGTTTTCCCACCAACGATTCCAAATCCCAGTCCTGACCCGTCGTTGAAGAGTTCGATTTCCTCCACGTGACCCCACTGAGGCTGCAGCAGAGAAAACTACATTCAGACCTGCTTTCCTTTGAAAGCCATCAACCCATCATGAAACTTCAAAACTTTAACCTCTAAAAAGTTTGAACTTCTACTTTAACGGGAAAAGTCTGAATCGAGGAATGTCATTTCAGTATTCATATAAATAAAAGTCTCTTTCTCTTCATAGTCATCATCTTTCTCCCTATAAATCTGAGAATGTCGCTACAACCAGTTTAAAATCAACATATCATTCAGATTGTTGCAATAAAAATGACATTTTGACTGAGTTTTCTTTATTTGATGAAAGTTAAAGGATCAAGATGAGAGAGAATTGTGATCAGAGTAAAACTTGTGTGAACTAAAGTGTTTTGTTGAATTGCTGCCACTTTTTTGTGGATTATTCCAGTCAAACCATTTTATGTTGTAAAATCAGACCACAAACAGCTTATATACACAGAGCTCAGATTTTGTCTTGGAGAACCCAAAATTCACGTTAAGTTTGGCTGGACAGGTCAAATCCTGAGAGCAAATGTCTCACAAACACGTTTTGGTTTTTATCTCAAAGCTGCAGGACAGCAGTTAGTAACTTTCTGAAGCCAAAAATACTTTTGGGATTTTTCCAGCTCTTCAACTAAACCAACTCTGCAGAAGACAAACAGTTTCAGGTTTGGGTTTTTATGGTTTATTCAATAGAGAACGCACTTTGGTAAAGACCTGAAAGTTCGTCAACTCAGAGAACTCCAGTGTAAAGTCTAACTGGGTCAGAACAGAACAATGATCCAAACTTAGAGGGAGATCTCGGACAGAACTAGAGTCCAGGTGGTCCAAAGTCCGGCCCAGAACCTGGTTCTGACCTTCACAGCAGAGATCCTCCTCTGAAACCTGTGAGAGGTCTTTGGATCTGGAGGAGCAGGTCTGGGACGGCTGCTCTCCCACGTCGGCTCAGTCCCGGCGCCCCCTCTGGTTGCGGCCCCCCCTGCTGGACGGGAGCCACGTCCTGCATTCCAGGCTTGCCGCCCCGCTGCTCTCCTTTCAGTCGTGTCCCCTTCTTATCGAGGTCACATTAATGCGAGCAGAAAAACAACCCTGCTCTGCGTCTCTGAGGGTCTCCTCGACACCCCCCCTGCTGGAATCCTCCCACACCAAAAGGAAACTCGGGAGCGTAAATCCAAAAACTATAAATCAGAAAGTCACGGATGATTTTATGGTTTCTGTCTATTTAGTGAAAATTATCCCACCATCAATCAGGGTGGAGCGACGCGCTCAGGAGCTCTGGGAATATTTATGACCCCCCCAAAGGCAGAGAACTGAAACCTGCTGAGGCCTTTACATCTGCAGCAGCACCTATAATGGGGAGGGGGGGGGTCATC
>NC_050515.1:4736807-4753693 GCF_002922805.2 Oryzias melastigma
ATCCAGATCTTGTGTGAGTCTCATATTCAGAAATCCTCTGGAACTTTGATGAAGCTCCACATGACATGTTGGATGTGGTTGGATGAACTTATGTTCCTTATGTTTGTGGTGTCTATTCTTTTCCAGTGTTGATCATTTCTGACCTACAAGCTTCATCAACCATCTGAACTCCTCTGTGCTCCTTCTCCCTGCTCCTCCATGAGCAGCTGCAGCAGACTCGTGGTTTATCTTGCTGAGACAAAGTTTGACAAGTACTTTTGGGACAAGTGGTTTTCAAGCTGAGGTTTCACAAGTAGAGCTCATCTCTACTGGTGCAGGAGGATATCTAGACTTAATGTGGATTTTGAGATCAGGTCTTTGCTTCAGCCAGATGTTAAGATCTGCCGCCTTTAGAAAATTACCTTTTGAACTCAGCTTCCTTTTTATTTTACGCAAAAATAAAAAAAAAATTAAAACACCAGAAAATGATGTCTTTGCACCATCTGCAACAAACCTGATTAGTTCTACATTCAGGTAAATTCTGCTTCTCTTTGATGAGTCTGATGTTTACATTTAGTTTTGTTCTATTTCAGTTCATGAAGCTCTTGGTGATACAAGCTTCATTTTCTGGACGTATCTCCTGATCCTAAGAGACTCTCAGGTCTTGTTGGATGAGATCAGGCTGAACTGAGATCAGGAAGCTTTGCTCTGATCCAACATAAAGTCTTAATGACAGATAGTCACTCTCTGAGAAGAACCCCAAACTGGAGACAGACGAGACAAAAGAACTGCAGCATCCAATGACACAGAGGCTCAAAGTCAGGTGTGGGAGGAGTTTGGACCAACTGAACACTTTGGGGTGGAGCACTGCTCCACTCCTCCCATTGACTGTACAAGAGAACTGGACTGAGTGACCCCTCCCCCTGGTGTTCCAAACAGGAAGTACCTGCTGGTTCCAGGAAGCTAAAATCCAATAGACTTCAATAGAGAAATAAACAGCTGTTACTCAGTCATTCTATTTATGAGAATAAAAATTCTTGCTCTGATACTTTTTTTAATAATCATATTTTTTATTTTTTTGCAAGTTTCCAAGTTAAAAATGCCTCAAAAAAAGCATATGGTCTTAAGCTACAACTGTCACCCAACGATGGGAGGCATCAACAGAAACTTTAAGATTTTATGCCGCCCCCCGATTATTTTTTTACTTTTTGTTGTAGACGGTAGCAGACAGGCGGTCGCTAGTAAGGCGAGGATGACGTCATTATGAAATCTGAAGACAGCTGGGTGGTGGCAGCTTTGATTGGACGACGTGTAAATGTCCGCCTGGTAGCCTTCCTGCCACCCGCCTGTCACTGGACCGCCACAGTGCAACCTTGAAATGTGCCCAGGTGACCAGTGACCGGTGTCAGATTTTAGAGAAAAATGTTCTGGTCGCCACAAAATTGTAACTTTTTCTTCGCGCAGTGTGTAGAAATCCGACTGACACTTCCCAATTACAAATGCCACCATGCAGCTACCTGCTGAAAAACTTGCATTTATGTGGCATTGTGGGATATATGACTGTAGCATCAATAAGCTCAGTGATCCTCAGTAAAAGATAGTTTCAAAGCACAGATGTCGGTGGGGAGGACCTTCCCTGATTGTAGGTTTGCTCACCGTGCTGCCAAGTGCAGGGGGAGTGGCCTTTGTCTCAGGAGGGCGGTTCCTGGCCACAACAAGCTCCACCCTCTCGCCAGGCTGCTGCAGGAGGCTGAGGGCTTCTTTGTGGTTGAGCACCGCCTCCAGAGGACTGCCATTTATCGCCAGGATCTGGTCCAGCTCCCGGAGACGCCCGTCCCTTTAACACCACCCAAGCGGCAAAAAGTCAGAAACAATTAGACAAGATGCCTAGGATTCATTCCAAAATGTGACTTTTGTCAGGACAACATTTTTAAAGAGCATTCAACTTCAAAAACAGGAAGTGGAGATGCTTCAAAGCAAACAGATTTTTAAAGAATTGTCTTCTGAACAATAATTGGTAGAATGATATTGATTCCATCTAAATATAACTGATATAACTGATTACAATTCTCATTAGTTTTAGAGAGCAAATAAAAAACTTGGAAAAACTAATTTTTTTTATTTTTCTCCTATTTTGAAAGTATGTTTATTCATATTTTTCTTTTTTTTTTATTTAATTCAAACTTTTCAGCATAACCAAGGCTTTTTTGTCCTTCAGCTGATTTCAGATGGAATATTTCTGTCTTTGTGGAGACTCAGACTGATTAGTGTAATGACTTTTACACCCTCAGGGTGGCGCTCTGCAGGCTGCAGGTGTTTCAGTTCACCTATGTGCGATCCCTCCTGGGTGGATGTGTTTCACGAAGAAGCCTTGAGTGGCACCGCCTGCAGAAGTGGGGCCGACCACGCTGAAGCCCAGACTGGTGGAAGGGGGCCGGATCAGGGTGATCACCTGGGTGTCCCGCCCCTACAGGCGCAGACCAAACAAATCAGATCCACAGCCAAGTTCACTTTTCCATGAGCTGTGGCTCCGCCTACCTTGGCTGCAGCAAGGATCCACTTCTGCAGATGGTCGGGAGGGGGTGGAGTCTGATGGATGGACGGATGCGAGCCATTGGTCAGAACGGAGGAGGGGTCTGAGAAGGTGGGAGGGGCTGAAGTAGTGGTGGGATCAAAGGCGCTTAGGAGGAGTTGCCCCTTTTTGGAGAAGGCGAAGTCGGCATCAGGAGGCATGTCACTCAGCTGCAGATGGAGTGTGGGGGTGGAATTGTTAGGATAAAATCAACACTTTTGTATATAAACAAAGAGACGAACACACAAAACCACAGAATCAGTCTGTCACATGACTGAACCAGGTGCGATTGAATGCAGTAACCAGGTCTTCTATGTCCACTGTGTTACATCTCTACTATCATTTATTTAACTGCTTCAAAACTGAGTCAGCATGTATGTCTGTTCTTTCAAGATTTTGGGTTCTCAAAAGAATTCTGACTCAGGAAACCCAGTTTCTCTAATCCACATCAGTGACTGTATAAGAGAACTGGACTGATCAAGTGTGATGTCACCCATAGAAATAGGTTACTTCTGACAAAGTCAGTAAGCAGTGTTTAGCCAGACTGAGTCAATGTTTCTATGGTAACCAGTCTGGCCAATCAGGATTGAGCTCGTTAAAAGGCCACATCCTTATCACTTACAAGCAGGCTTGAGGGAATCTGTCAATGACGTGTTTTGAATTTTCGTTATAAGACCACATACCTTACTGAGTATTATTATTATTTCACAACAGAAAAAATAAGGTGCACCACACAGACGGGCTTAGAATTAAACAAACTTATTTTAAACTGTCAAAAAGGTGGCAAGGACCAACAGACAGGACTTTAGCGTGCTATCCTACATTAAAAGTGAGATCATCTGGAGCCCACAAGATGAGCTGAACTTTTTTTTTTTTTCCCAATTATTTATTTTGTCTTCACTGGTGTCCGTAGCAGACAAGATATCCTGTCCACCTTTGTCATGGGAGGGATCACACATCAATAAAAGGGTGGGGTCAACCTGGATCCCGTAAGATAACAAAAGACCATTGTGGGGGGAAAAAAAACTTCCAAAAATCTCCTGGAAGCTGGTTGTTTAATGGTTGTAATGTAACATGTAATCTTGCACATTCTCAGAGTCAAAAAGGTGAAGGGGTGGGTTTCCATGGAAACCAAAGTGCAGAGTCATGCAGACACCCATGCAGCCTCTGGTTTACTGGGCAGACCTTCTGTTGAAGAAAGCGCCGCGCTGCGTCCGCTCGCTGAAGAGGTGCAGCCGAAGACGCATGCAAGGACGCAGTGGACAGAACCGAGAAAAAGAATGGACGCGGGGGCCGCAGGGTAAGAGGGAGGAGAGAGCAGGAAAATAAAAATCAATAGATTCCTCTGCAGGCTCTTTCTCTGAACAGGTAATGTATTAATGACCTTTACACTCACATTGTGGAAACTTATCAGTCTGCGGCTTATTTGGGCCGGGCTGACGGCGCAGGATCGCGAGCCATTTCATCAATACGGCCTCGACAAGGCCGTTACTCACAGCGAGACACCAGATATTAAAGCTTGATAGATCCGCAGAGCGCTGGGGGGAGAGGGGGAATAAATAAAGGCAGCGAGGCAAAGCTCTGCTGCGCGCATTCATACACTCTCTGTGACCTTCGCAGCACTTAGAATATGAGGCCCGCCGCCCCTTATTGCCATTATCTTAATTTGGCCCGCGGACTGTTTACTGTAACGAGTGCACGTCAGCGCGAGCGGAATACAGATGCAGGGGGTGGAGCGTGTGGGTGGGGCTGCACCTGACAGACCTGAGCATGCTCAGAAACTTGACAGGCGGTGGTTGCTTCAGTCATTGTCAGGATGATGATGAAATTAAACAAATCCAGACTCCTCAAAAGTAACAAACCCAGAAAAATGGACTCAAAGATGCCACTCCACAGTGTAAACAGAACAGATTAGAACAAGTACAGTCCTGCTTGAGAAGTTTAGCCTGATGGAACTTGAGACTAATTTAAAAAGTAAACTGGGTCTCTGTTTTTATCTTCAGGTCACCATCAGGTCAGACCGCTGACTGCAGATGAAGTCCATCACTAGTTTGTCCAAAGTGTCATCGTGACCATGAAACTCACACAACTCGGACTTGTAACTTGGGTTATGACCTGAAGAATGGGACTTCCTAGTGTCTCTGGTTTAGGAGCAACATTAGTGTTCATCTGCTCAAGTTCTCTTATGATGAGAGTTACCAGGAGGATGTCACAGCAGCCAATCACAGAACAGAAGCCCAGCATCCACCAGGAATAAAAAGAAAAGCCAAACTTAGCCAAAATAGCTAGCATTTAGCTGTAATATTAGCTAAACTCCAAAATAGCCTAAAAAACCTTAATAAATGCCAAAATAGTCCAAAAGGCTCACAAAATGCCATTATAACTTTAAGCTTTACAACACTCCAACTCCATACAACATATAACGACTAATCAACTATTAAATTAGTTGTCGACTATTTTAAATAGTCCATTAGTCGACTAATCGTGACAGCCCTAAAACAGATGATTTTTCTGACATCAATTCTTTTGTCACACGTTAAATAGTGGAATAACGTTCAAATAAACTCACTGTTTCTGTTACCTTTTTTTCTTGCACCTTATAATACGGTGCGCCTTGTGTATGAGTTAAACACAGAAATATGCCCCGTAATTGAGACTGCGCCTTACAGGGCCGAATATGTGGTAATTCACGTCATTCCAGTGGATTCTGAAGCAGAGAAAAGCAGCTTTTTGCACTGATATGTAACATCAGTCTTTAATGAAGTCTTTATGCAATGAATGCAAAACAGGGATTGTGTTCCAAAGAAAAGCAGCTTTGCATTGTAATGCAACATTGTTCAATAGTCATGTGTTCACAGTCAGTATTAAAAGTAGCTTTTATCTGTTTCAAAATCATCTGATTCATGTTGATCGTGTAATTGGTCGAGGAGTTATGGTAGGTCAAAGCCAGAGGTTATATTGAGGTGATGTCAGCGACATATCCAGAGTTAAAGGATGAACTTTCACATCAAGACAGTTCATGGAGCACTTTCTGACCTGAAGCTGATATCATTTCTTGGATTCTTCAGTTTTGTCTGAAGTTTTCTTGTGAAGGACTTTGTGCTGCACTCAGGCTGCAGACTGATGACTCCTCCCATCAACAGAAACAGAAGAAAGCTTCTCCCCACCCTGGAGGTTTATCTTTATCCTAAACCAGCCGTGGGCAAACTACGGCCCATATGCAGCCCGTTAAACCATTTAATCTGGCCCGCCACACTGGAAGAAATTATATTGATAATCCATGTTAATGCTTTGCATTTCCCTGTAATTTTGTTGAAGTGCATAAAGTTATTCTGCATTCATGTTGCGTTTGAAATTTATGGTTTGTGTCTCATTGCAACACAACAAACACAGAGCTTTTCTAAGTGTGTATTTTTCCCTGAAAAGACTTAACCAATTTGGGATATTGGCACTAAAATAGGAACAAAAAATGTTTTAAATAAAAAAAGCATGTTTTTGTCCAGATTCCGTGTTGTTTCTCTCTCATATTTGAGGTTGTTTAACCAAAGCACTTCAAGGATCTGTCTCAGCTCATCTGTGAAGTTTTAGAACCCTTTGTGGCCCACGAGTCAAAAAGTTTCCCCATCTCTGACTAAACTATCCAGGTGGACCCAGAGTTTCACATCTGTACAAGTCAAGGTAACTTTGTGACCAAGCACCTCTCAGGCGTGTCTCACCTGGTCTCGCAGCTGCTTGATGGAGTGCTGCAGGGTCAGGATGTGGCTGAAGAGCGGACTCTGTAGCGCCACCTGCAGGTTGGCCAGCCTGTCACTGTGGGTCCACTCCTCCCTTTGGACCAGCTTGGCCCGGAGACGCTCCAGAGCTCCCAGAACCTGCTGGCGCTCCACTGAGGACACTGAACACACACAGACACACACGTATAGGGTTAGATGGTGTTTTTCTGATTCACAATGATCACACATTTCAACATTCACTGTTAGATTTGAACAGATCCTTTTAACAGAATATTTGTCTTTGGTTATTTGTGAAGAGTTACTATATGTTCAACAATGTTTATCCTGATATTTAATCATTTTATTTTGTGTTTGAAAATAAAAAATAAAATAGATCAAAATAAAATCATATATTTGTGATTTGGATTTCTGCATGAATCCGAAAACTCATCAGATTTAAAAGTTCAAAGACTGGATAATGTGAAAGAGATTTCATTGAAAAAAATCTGCTATGCTAAATTTGGTTGGAAACTGATCAGCAGAAAGAAAGGATGAAGCTCATGAGTACGATGGACGAACCGAGTCTGCAAAACTCCAACATATTCCCCACAAGAGGAACTCCAGTTCATTTGAACAAAAAAACAGATGTTAAAAATAAATCTTTCCACCGTTTTGTGAGAAATACTGGCTGCTTTCTGAATTTACGAGGAAAAACATCTTTTTTAAGTTGGTTCTGGATCTGATGGTTTTCTTTCACACTGGGCGACTTGATCCAGATCAAAGCTGGTTTCTTCTGATGGTCCTCTTGGTTTGTCAGGTGCTAAAATTCAAATGAACTCCAGTTTGGACCAAACCAGAGAACTCTGGTCCTCTTGAGAACAACTTCACTCAGTTCACTTGCAAGTGAACTCTGGTTCGGTTCACTTCAGTCTGAATGCAGATGGACTTTTCACAGACCAAAGAGGAAAAAAGAAGATGGAAGTGAAGTAGAAATCATGCAAAAGTTAGAAAATGTCTGTTGGGTAAACATGGGGTTTTGAGGAACTGCAGTCTTCTTCATGATCTTTTTCCATGTTTTGGGCCACAGCGCCCCCATAGAATGAGTCGTTAAAGTGCACGGCTTCTGCGGTCCGTTTCCGTTTTGGTCCCTCCCGAGAGCTCCGTACAAACAGATGAAGGGTTCCTTAAATAAAGGCGGCGTCTATGTGTGTGGATCTATGAGGAAGGAGGGACATCCTCTTCACATCTGGACTTTCTTCTGGAGATGTGGATCAGGGATCCTTACCCTGCTGCAAATATCAGGCGCTTCAATTATTGTTGAAATAAAAAAAATCTTAGAAAAGCCCCAAAAAAGAGGTAGAATTTTGGATGTTTGTCATTTTTATTGAGTTTCTTTGACATTTGAAAGTACTTGTAGCTGATTTTAGCTCCGCCCCTTCAACAACAGTTAAAAAATGAAATGTGCTTGGACGATTCTTTGTTACTCTGGCCTTTCAAAGTTCTGAGGAATGGCCTGATATTTGTGTGGAGATAAAGGTCATCGGTGATGAAAGAAGATCATGTCTGTCAGTTAAGGAGGTCAGCTGTTGTCTGGCAGCGCGATAAGGTGATACGGCGTCTGCTTCTCACAAGTCTGCCCTCATGCTCACATTGGCCTTAAATCTTCGCGTTTGTAGAGGAAGCTTCTCTCATGTGAAAGGTTGGTGTGTGAGGTCATAAGGTCTTGGTCCACTTTGGTTCCCCTCATTCGTGCTTCCTTTCTTTGCCTTCATTCTACTTTGGTTTTGTTTGCAGTAATCTCATTGTAATTATTGGATGATCAGACTGAGATTTCTTCAGGTTCTTTAAACCTCAAGTCGTTTTAATCTGTGGACACACATTTTTTTAAAGATGGCAGAGCTTGTGGAGTTTGTGTGCTGACCGTCTGTTAACACAATCAACTCAACAACGGAAATGACTGACATTTATGACGAGTGAAACTGACCCGACTATAGTTTTTAAACACATTCTATAAATTCCATCCTTGTTCTTTCATTTCTTGAAAAGAATTAACTTGCAGAACTGCATCAAATATTTACTCACTCTTACCTGTAGGGACATTTTCAAACATCGCCGTCCTCACGCCGTCTGCTGTTCATCAACCTGAGGAAGAGGAGCACAGACATGATGAGAGAGGAAGAGGAGCTGATGGGTTCAGTTTGTGTGCCTGACGCACTTCTGTCTTATAAATATGAAGCAGTCCGTTACTTTTTTTATTTTCCTTTGCCCAAATGAGAGGGAGCTTATCTAACCGTATCCCAGATAAGGCTAACCAACAAGTCAAACAAGGTGAAACATGCAAAACTACTAAATTAAAGAAATGTGGAAAGAAACTTCCTACAGTATGTGTGGTAAATGATGTTGATTACCTTAAATGTTTCCACACATGCATAGAAAATAGAAAGCAACATGTCTATAAAAAAGTGCAGGCACACACTTCCAACATCGTTCTTAATCGTTGTCCATATAGTTTTGGTCAGTACTACCAGAAAGGTGGATCATTGTTCTGTGGTGTTTCACTAAAATACAAGTTCCTGTCGCCTATTGAGACGACTTGCCAGATAATTTATGTTGACTTTTATTTAAAGTATTGCAGGGACATGTAAATATCCTGCTCTTTGTTCATGCATTGCAGTCATATCATCATTACGATATTGATCACTAATATCAGTTTTCCACATATCATGAAGCCTTATTCAGGACCATAAACATTTTTCCTCAATAAAACCTTTACAGACTTCTATAGAGAAATAAACATTCTTGCCAATTTTCTCTCTTACATTTTAGAAATAAACCAATTTGATGCCTTACTAATAGCATGTGGTGCCGCTGGCCCCACAATATATAAATTGTCTAATTTATGAACAAAAAAAGAGAAAAATAAAAATAATTCATAAATTGATGGTTGAGGTGCACATAAATGAGAAACTATCTAGGTTTTTACATCCCAGTTGACCTGAAGATGTTTAGTTTGCTCTCCAGACTGAACAGATTGTATATGTAAAGAAAAACTTTGATAAAAAATTTAATCTTTCATGAGTTAGAAGCACATATTATCTTGTGCTGCACAACATTGGATACGAGGTGCCCAGAAATGCACTGAGACGATCCTGTTTGGCCCAGAGCGTCTTTTATTTTGAAAACAAGTAAAAAATTAAAAAACAAAATCACATTTTGAGAGATGCTAGGTTCTTTTTTATATTTTTGCTTTTGTTTGTGCCAAAAAATAGACATAGTTCATCTTTATTATTTAAAAAAACAGAAGGTCATGAATGCAAATCCAAAATTCTCAAAGGCTAAAGTAAAACTATACGGCTCCTACTATATATTGATTAGTAGAAAATGAGCCCAAATGGCTCTTTTACTGTTAAAGGCTGTGACCCCGGCCATAGAACATTGATTCAGACCAGCTCAGATCAGTTGTCTAGCTCTAAATGGTGGCATTCCTAGGGCACCTAATTGCCCCCATTTCATTGAAGCAAAAAACGGCTGGAGACTTCAAACTCCCTCGGTCCAGCTCTTTAATACAGTTAATAGTAAAAACTAATTAAATTTAAAGAAAGATGCCCCCCAAAAAGTTTGATAGATGCTGCATTAATAATAAAAACATTTGTCAGATTTACATCACAATTTGTTAAAAAGCTGAACAACTTCTGGAAAAATATAGATTAAATTAATGTATTCAAATTTAATCGACCACTGAAAAAAGTAAAAATAAAGCATGTATGCACGTGGTCACCGACTCCCCCATCCGTATATGGCGTTGCCATGGCAACCAGACAACGCTACAGGAAAAAGATTGTGAAAAATGTGAAATTTAAGTTGTCAGAAATTCTCACAGAAGAAAAGAGCATGAGGAAACAGACTCAGAGTCTCTATGTGATCTGAGCTGAGGTGCATCAGAGCTGCTCTGCAGCAGAGAATGGAGGAGATGATGAAGCTTCATCTCCTCCTTCACACCACTTCCGGTCTGCAGAGAAACCCGCTGCTCCTCAGGATCAGAGTCTGGATTATTTGTCTATATTCGTTTAAAAGTCTCATAATCCTGATATGTCAGAGATTCAGAGACGCTCACGAGCGCAGGCCCGCGCGCGCGCGGCAGCGGTGCGTCCCTGTTCACACCTGTCCCTTTCAAAGGTAACGCCGTGAATACTCACCCCAGAACCAGAACCAGAACCGACACCTATTCCAGCCACTTCACAGCGTTCCCACAACCTCATATGAAGCCAATCTGGGAATCAGCTCACCTGAGTCCACCTGAGCTCACCTACAGCAGCAAACAGGAAGTGAAACTGCGCTCAGGGGGAGGGAGGGGGGGCGAAAGGGTGGAAAAATCCAGAAATTCTAAAAAATGGTTCCACAAAACAGAACCGAGCCGACTAGTTTAGAATGGTTCACGGGCGAGACGTGCGCGGATTCAACAGGTGCGTGGGGGCTCGGCGGGCTCGCGGACAGGTGAGAACCCCCCCAGGATCCACCGAAACTCCCGAACACGCAGCGTGACGCCGCCCCGCCCCTCTGCCGCGGCTGCGGGATCACTGCTGCGTCCCGCAACTTTTCAACAACTTCAGGCGACCCGCCGCCGTTAGCCGCTAACAAGCTAGCAGCCGCACCAAAGCCGAAAGGGAACCCGGTTCCGGTCCGGTCGGACTCGGTGGCGGAGTCGAGCCCCGGACCTCTGACCACTAGCACGTTCAAAACGGTTCCGAAGTGAAGTGAGACTCACTTGAACTGGATTCGGAACCGCACCGGAGTCCTGTGACGCTGCCTTCCCGAGAAATCGGAAATGGCAGCTGTCCCTGTGGACTTTGAAGTCAGGTGGAGGCTGACAGGTATCTGAGGGCGGGTCACGTGACCGTGAGAGTCGATCCGTGACTTTTGTCTTCGTGACTTCCTGTGACAAAGTCACAGAGTCTCTAGAGGAGTATGGGTCACACTGACAGAAACTCTCGCTGGTGTTTATCAAACCCTGACAGTCCATTCTGCTCTGTGGAAGAATGTCCAGAAACACCTTCAGTCGTTGGTCCAAACTCCACCCTAATGATCCAGTCCAACCACACCAGCAGATGAAGTTATCCAGATCTATCATCTGACCTAAAATCAAAAATCTTTTTTATTTTATTTTCATCTTGTTCACTCACAGCCTATAATCACGTAGTCTTTGATTTTTAAAGATTTGATGACTTGTCTCAAGGCCGCTCACCCACCTATAATCCTAAAGGTCAGAGGTCAGCTTTAGCATCCAGTCTGTAAAATAAAAAGCTCCAGATCAAATAATGCTGCTTCAGCAGAGCCTGGCATGTTTATTAGTTTTATATTTGTATATTTTTGGTACAGTTTTACTTTTTTAAATATATTTTATTTGTTTGTAATAGCTTTTTTTATTTGTCATAACTTTTTTTTCATTTGCACTAAAATATAAGTGGCAATAATGAGTTTTATTTATTTTTTTAACTGTACTCAGATGGGAGTTGTGTTTAATTCAGACAATTCAAATATTTTCATTGAGAGTAACTTGACAAGAACTAATAGATAGTTTTCAATTTTATATAATCTTTGAAATGAACTATAAAATCAAGATTATTACAACTATAAAAACATATGCAGTTTTACTAACAAAAACAAACTGATGTTGTTTGTATAGAGTAAAGTATAAAGCAACAAGACTTTCCAGGAGAAATTATTTCATTGGTTTCTCTAATAACCACAATAATTTAGGGATATTTTTATTTCAATTAGTGATTTTCCTGTTTGGTCTGAATCTTAATGAAACATTTAGAAGTTCCTAATGATGACAGAGAAGAAACAACATGTTTAATTAATTAGATTTATATTTTATTACCCTAAAAATGAAGACAATAATAAAGATTGTCCCAAAGAACAAACATGATACCATGTCACTGTCAGTAGCAGATATTTCCACCATTTTTTACAATGACAGCTTAAGTGACGTGTTATGCTCCCTGCTAGCTTAATGATGTTCTGGGGCGTTCTTCTCTTCCACAAGAACTGCGTGCAGTTCTGTTGGATCACTTTGAGGTACCACCATCCAGTCTCTGCTTCAGCTGGTCCCAGACGTGCTCCATGAGGTTCAGGTCAGAGGTCATACCATATCAAACACCACTGTGTTGAAAACACAACATGAGGTGTGTAATTCTGTAAAATGAAATAAATAATTTCCATAAATCCCTAACTTATGACCCAAATGAAAAAAATAAAAATAAAAAAACGTCTGAAATGCGCCTCTGAAAGAAACGGATCTCCTTAAAGCTCGGAATCCCCACCGTCCGCGGCGTCGTGAAGGCACCATTGTGTCACGTGACATGCAGTCATGGCGTTCCCCCTCCGTAAGCGGCTCCGCTGTTTTCTGCCGTTTCTGTGTTTTCTCTGCGTCTGTTCTCACCTGGAGCTCGTGTTCTCTGAAGACGTGGAGCGCTGCGAACACCTGAGACTCGGACAATATCCTTCCGGGCGCGCGCGAGCGCGGCACACCTGAACAGGAAGGTGTCAGTTGCCCATCCTAGCTTAGCCTAGCATAGCCGAGGATGTTTTGATCATTAAGATTGAAGGTTTTCTGTCGATTTTTTAGCGAATTGGTTGAAGTTTGTGGGATTTATCGACGGGAGGGAAGCAGTTTGTTGCGCATGTGCAGTAGATTCATGAACCGTTTACACGTTTGGAGCTAATAAGAATGAAAATTACATTTTTGTTTAATAGACACTGTTAGTTAAATGATTGAAAATGGAATCGAAGCTGAATTCAGTCAGTCAAGAAAGAAAAAATCGTGTCCGATATACAAACACTTACTCTAAAAGTAAAAAATCAAATCAACACAAAACTTACTTGTAAAAGTATGTGATTTATTTTTTCAGAAATTAAGTTTGTATTATTATTTATTTAATTTTGAGAATATTATGGAATGATCTATTTTATGTCAGTGGAATTTATTTCAAATTGTGTTTTTAACATGATCTTGTTGAACTTTTCTGATAATTGAGGACATATATTAAAAAAAAATTAAAACTATTGTCAAAACTCTTTATCATGACAAATCAAGAAAAAAAAAAACCATTGTCATTAAATAAAAATCAATGGTCACATTCATTTTGAAGAGTCTGGTCCTGCTTCATCAGGACGGTGAAGGAGTCGACTCGGCTCCGAGTCTCTCAGGTCTTTGTTCAAACCTTGACTCTGCTGACGTATCTGTGCAAAGATCCGAAGATCGATGACGCCACTCAGGAGCCGGAGAACTGTCGGAACATGCAGGCCCAGGGTGAGTAACCCGTCCGGTTCCTGTAGGCGACACACATGAGGGTTTAGCAATCACAGCAGATCTGGGCTCGGGGACGGAGACCTGTA
The DNA here is from genome assembly GCF_002922805.2 of Oryzias melastigma. NCBI lineage: Eukaryota > Metazoa > Chordata > Actinopteri > Beloniformes > Adrianichthyidae > Oryzias > Oryzias melastigma. The sequence continues at coordinate 4,750,470 of NC_050515.1, forward strand.
AGCAGGACTGAGTTTTAGAAACAACTGGGTTTGAATCGTTTCTGCAGACTTGTGTTGTTCACTGATGCACTAATGTGACTTGTGTGTGTGTGTGTTCTTGTGTGTGTTCAGTGGAGTGCTTCCCAGCTCCCAACATCAGCTGTCGGCTGCAGGACGGGAGGGAGGTCGGCTTCGGCGGAGATTTCGGCTTCAACAGGTCCATCCCTTGCAGGAATGTGTGAGTGCTGGCAGTGCACACACACACACACACACACACACACACACCCACCCACACACACATGCAGCTTAGCCGTGTCGCCGTGTCATGACCCGTGTCTCCCTGCAGGAGCGGTTACTCCTACAAAGTGGCCGTGGCCTTGTCTCTGTTCCTGGGTTGGCTGGGAGCGGACCGCTTTTACCTGGGATACCCAGCTCTAGGTACGTGCTGCTCACACACACGGAGGGGGCGTGGCTGACTGGTGACATCACATGTCAGTACTCTGCATCTGTTCACTCACATACTGGGATTAGGAGAGAAAGCGCTGCTTTCCGAGCTCATTCCTGTCACCAAAACTCACCAGGCAGGACGACCTCCAGGTGTTTCCACCTGAATGTGAACCAGTCCACAAGAAATGCAAATATATGGCGTCTAGTCCCTCAAAGTGAGCCGTGAAACGTTTGTAGAGAAGATAAGAAAACAGAAGGTTTTCATAGAAGTCTTTAAAACGTTAAGGTGGAAAGTAACTGAAACTTGGATTTTGGGGCGTCAAATCTACCTTATAATATTCTGTCATAAATGGAACATAACTGCTTCATAAACCTGTTTTTTTTCCTCCAACAACTGAATGTTCTTATCTTTTCCTCTATCGTGGGGTTCCTCAGGGCTCAGTTCTCGGTTATTTTTCTTGTTCTTTAAGGAATTTGAAATGTACGTCTGCTGATGAAAGCCTGAAATATGTGGATGTAAAACAAGAAGTCGGATCATCTCACTGCTTGGCTGTCCTGACAGCGTGAAGGTCTGGAGGGCTTTACAGAATTCTGAGGAAAAGAGAGGTGTCAGGCTCCCGGCAGCTCTCTGAGTTCCCGTGTCTTTAAGGATGACCGTCTTTATTCTAGGATCAGATCAAACTCCTGTTTTAAGACGGACTGCAGTTAAAGTCTGCTGGTTTTTTACCCATTTTAAGAGACCTGATCGGACCAACGCTTTAGTGACGTTTTACTGAGGTCACTGCAGGGTTCTGTGGGTCAGTTAGTCCTCTGAGGGTCATTCTTTCTCATGGGGTTCCTCAGGGCTCAGTTCTCGGCTATTTTTCCTTGATCTTTAAGATTTTTGGAAAGTTCTGTTTGAGGACATTCTTTCCATTTCCTCTTTTAAAATTCCCCTTGGCTGTGCCTGAATTCCCTCAGTACCCTGACCCCCAGAAGTGCGGGACTGTCCCGTGGAATTTGGATACATGCACACTACTTTTTTCTTCTTTAAACGGTAAAAATGACATCATCCATTTGTTCTTTCACATGTAATCTCCCTGGAGCGACTTGTATCGCCATTTTTCAAATGACGAATCGTTCAACTAGTGAGCATCGATGCACACTTTTTTTTGCAGAGACTTCTGGGAAATTTCCAGAGCACTGGATTTTGGAATTGTAGATTGAAACACCCTGACAAAATGGTGAATGCACTATATCATTTTGGACACAACCTCTCCACAGCTCTGCATCGTCCAATCGTCACCTCACAGGTGACCTCAGAGGTTTCTATCCTTTTTTTGTTGTAGTAACTAAACCCCGTTAAAGAATCAGGATTTTTGACGCCTTTTTCTGACAGCTTGTGTCTGAACTCGAGCTGGGTTTTTAACTTTGAGACACATAAGTTGAAACTGCAGCTCTGGTAGGAGGCAGGTTAAAGGTAGAAATCATTTTATATTGAAAGGAAAAAAAAAATCTTTCAGATCAGAAAAAAAGTCCCACTAGTGGACGCTAGAGGAACTGCAGCCTTTTTTATGTGAGAGTTTCTGGTTTGTTTATAAAAATGGAATAAGTCTGAGATTTCTCATGTGCACATCTGAAAATATAATCCGAAGTGGAGAAATAAATTATTAGAGAAGATTTTACAGTATATATAACGGCTGCAGGAATGAGGGCGGTTTGCAGCTCTGAGCAGAAACTGCCTGAAACCTCAGCAGAAAACAGATTTGATCCCAGGATTCTGGTCTAGGATCCTGGACTCTTCATGCTGACTCGGCGTCTGTGTCTCCAGGTCTGCTGAAGTTCTGCACCGTGGGTTTCTGTGGGATCGGCACGCTGATCGACTTCATATTGATCGCCATGCAGGTGAGTGTGAACCCCCGCGGACAGTCTGGAGTTTCCTGTTGGCAGAGGAAACGAAAGATAAATATCTATAAAGGAATCTAAAAACGGAAACAAGATTTTTTTCGTCCATGTTTTGAGGAAATGAAAATAACTGAAACGCGCTGTGGTATGAAGTTATTCCGCTCATCTGGAACGTTTGGGTAATTCCTCTATCTGCCTCAAGGGGGAGACAAATTGGTTGTTTAGTCAAAGAACTAAAACTTTGGTTTAACCATCTTTGACTTCCTGCTTCTTACGAGAGTAGATGAAACTGAAGCACAAAATCTTTAACACGCTATAACTTTTCAACCGTTAACATGATCAACGTCATTCCAGTTGATTTTGAAGGAGAAAAGCGGCTCGTCGAGCTTTTTCGACCTTCGTGTTAAGGTCGAAAAGTTACTGTACATCAAAGAACATAAATACTGGAGCTCGGGAGTTAAAGGGAAATTTTTCAGGAAAAAACTGTTGAGAAGCTCAACATTCAGGTTTTTCTATTAATTAAATTTGTATTCCTCTAGTTGAAAGCAGGAGAAACTTTATTTGTCTCCTCCAACTGTCATTTTTTAAATCTAACCCTTCTAAAGTTTGAGGTGTACAGACTGATTAGCTTCAGATCCGTGTTGTGAGCCTGTGCGTGGTTCTCTCTGCAGATTGTGGGTCCGGCGGACGGCTCCAGCTACATCGTGGATTACTACGGCGCTCGGCTGACCCGCCTGTCCATCACCAACGAGACGTTCAGGAAGCCGCACCAGTCGCTGTGATGCGGCGTGAGCTCTTCCTCTCCAGAGTCACCTTGAAAGTCTGTAATAACTGCGGAATGTGCTGGGAATAAATGAAGGTACTCTGGCTGGCATCGATTTCCGAGGCGTTCAAGGTCTCGGCGTGGACGGTTA
>NC_050515.1:4753876-4792943 GCF_002922805.2 Oryzias melastigma
GCTCTTCCTCTCCAGAGTCACCTTGAAAGTCTGTAATAACTGCGGAATGTGCTGGGAATAAATAAAGGTACTCTGGCTGGCATCGATTTCCGAGGCGTTCAAGGTCTCGGCGTTGACGGTTAAATGTCAGAGCAGCTCAGGTGATCCCGTCACGGAAACGCCAACCATCTCTGCGTTGTTTGTGTGTCTCTGTGGACAGAGACCCCCCCCCCAAACAATCCTCAAACTTTAGTTAAAGAGTTAAAAAAATCTGTTTTCACGGGATCTGCAGTGGTTTCTGTTTTTCCTGAACGTCTGAGGTCACATGATGTTGGTTTCCTGCTTCCTGTTAAATATTGTGTTCATTCAATGTTAAGTTATTTTTTCCATTTTAAAATAATTGTAAATAAAGTTTATTTTCAAACTCTGAGTATCTTACCTGTTCACCATTGCACCTTGGGAGCCTGCTTGATGACGAATACGGGAAAAAAGTTAAATCAAAAACTTCTTTAGTTACGTCTTCACACGTCTGTGCAGACTAGTGACGCCCCCTTGAGAGGCGTAGTCAGAAACCCCGCCCCTTTTTTCCTGCAGGGAGGTGTTTGAGATCTATCCTACATGAATGTGCTGTCATGCTAACATGAGCCTGGAGTCCAGCTACGGAAAACTCAGACATGATTTTGAACGGTATACACCTGTCCATGGAAGAACCAGGAAGAACTGAAACTGGACTGTTTCAAAGGTCTCATTTACCACAGGAGCCTCCATCATCTGTAGGGGGAAGATGTTGGGAACCATCGGGACTCTTCTTTTAGCTGGTTGACCATCTACAATGAAAGTTTGGGGCAAAAGAGCCTTAAGGAAGTGAGCAATCAGAGCTCCAGCATTCCTCTGTGGAGAGAGGAGAACTTTCCAGAAGGACAACGACTTTTATATGGTAGAGCGTCCTGATAGAAGCCACTCTTTAGTAAAGGGCACCAAACAAACCCCTCTGGAGTTTGCCATAAGTCACCTGAAGGACTCTCATGAGAAACATGCTGTGGTCTGATGGGATAAGAATTGACGTTTGGAGTAAACCAGGCACTGCTCGACACCGGGCCAGTACCACCCATACAGTGAAGCACGGTGGTGGTAGCATCATGCTATGGAGTGTTTGATTATTGAAACATTTTCTCTTTAAGGATTGCTTGAAGCGTCTCCCAAAGTAAACCATATAGTCATCTGAATGATTTGTTTCTTAAATGTGTAAATTCAATTCAGTTTTATATATAAAGTCCAATATTACAAAACAATGGCCTCGTTGGGCTTCATAGGTCGGTCATAAATTATAAACAATAATAGCTGATTGATTAACTAAACTAGGTCAAAAAGTCATAGTAAAGACAGCGTTTTTAACCAAAATACCCGATATAATAATGTGACTTGTGTGGTGCAGCGCCTCAAGTGGTCGTTGATGGAATTGTAGTTTTTTAAATTGTCTAAAAGGTTTTAACTTTGCAACTTTAAACATCTACTTTGTTACCTAGACGACTCCACTGATGAAATAAAATAACAACAGAGTCCTGATACCAAACACGAACCCGACAACACCACTACAGGGTAAATCCAACAGGTGTTAAAAACAGGAAGTTATCCTTTGCTGTTGAATCCGTTTTCACTCATTTCTCAAATAAACCTCGACTGTGAATCTGTGCGCTCTAAACTGAATGAGATCGCACGACTTCAACATGTAACAGAGAGAATCGTGGACGTTTCAGCGCCACCTTCAGGACGTCAGTGGAACCGCAGTGTCCTTCATCCGGCGAGGTTTCACCTCCAGTTGAAGTTCTTCATGGAACAAAGAGGCTCAGAGAGCAGAACCTGTTAATGACTCTCAGAGGAGAAGATGAAGAGCAGTGAGACCGAGTGCAGGAGAAAAAGTTATGACGACATCAGCTAATGAGAGAGGAGGAGGAGGAGGAGGAGGAGGAGGAGGAGGAGGAGGAGGGTGAGCTTTAGACTCAGGGGAGACATTGACCTGTAAGAGTAAATGCCTCCTCTGCAGAGAGATGAAATCATATTTAAAGATCAGAGACTTTAAACCTCAAGCAGCTCCGTGTTTGAAGGACCAAAGAGCAGGAGGAGGAGGAGGACGAGGAGGAGAAGGAGGAAGGTCTGGATTTGACTCTTTATATTTATTTTGTTTCTTTGCTCATTGAAGGAAAACATAGGATGTTTTTAACCTTAAGTTGCTTTATTTTGGTTCAAAACTACATTTTATGTCTAAGAGTCAGTCTTTTCTTCTTTGGGTGTTACAAAATTTGCAATTTGATTATTATTATATTAAAGATAAGTTAAATAGTGCTATATTTTCATAACAGTTCCTTACTGTCAGTGCTGTGGATCAGTCAAACTGAAATTAGAAAATAATAAAAACTGAAAGACTTTTAGCCCTCTGGAGGCAGAATTAAGTTTTAGTAACAGAAAAAATGGTAAAAATCATATGTGCTAGTAATAGGTAGTTAGCATTTAGCTGCTGCAAATCTGCAACGCCTTCCCTGAGAGGGTTAAAATCACATGACATGACATCGTGTCCTCAACAGAACATATTTTCGTGTTCTGTCAGGAAATTGTTTCAGTAGCAAATGTTTGTTGGTTGAAACAACAAAATAAGAAAAGTCAACCTTACAATAACTCACTCACAATTCAAAAATGTATTGTTTCTATGTGTTTATTGCTTCCTGTAAGTATTTTTAGCATAAGGTTTGGTTTAAATGTTAAGTATAAACCTCCTTATTCACTCAAATGTTAAGATTTCATTTAAAGAGTAAGCTAAAGCTGCTGCGTTTCTTCATTTTCTTGTTAACCATTGAGCAGACGAACAGTTCCTATATAAACATAATTATAGCATAAATATTTAAAACTGATTCAGCAAATAAATTAATTTATCCGTTTATGACCACAGAAACTCCAGCAGTTTTTGGGTCAGACGGGTGCAGCAGGAGAAACAATGGGGTTCTGCAGGTGGAGCGTAAACGTCCACTTTTGCTGGATACAAAGATTTAACAAAAATAAACATGTTCTTTCCTAAAGGTAAAACTGTGGACATCCCAGAATAAATCTCAGATCTCCACACATTCATGATCACCAGTCTTTCTCTACAGCACAACCTGAGCTAAAACGTGAAAAGACGATTCCAGCAGGTTGTTGGTGTCTCTGGTTGTCCTGGAGAATATTCTAGGAACTCTGAGATTAATTCTGATCCAAAGTCTTCAAAGAGTCCGACCTCCTTCTACTGGAGAAATTCTGGGCCCAATTCTGGAAAAGTAAAGAAATCTTAAAATTTCGATTTAACCCTTTAACACCTGAGGCGTCGCCGGTGACACTGAGACACAAAATCTTTAACATACTGTAACTTTTTAACCGTAACACAATCAATGTAATTCCAGCAGATTCTGAAGGAGAAAAGCGGCTCGGTAAATTAAAAAACATAAACACTGGAGCTCCAGTGCTAAAGGGTTGAATGAAAACTTTAAAGTCACATGTTCCTCTTTTAATCACGGAGAGGAGAGCTTCTATAGAGGTGTCAAACTCAATCGCACAGGGGACCAAAATCCAAAACACATCTTAGGTTGTGGGCCGAACAAAACAAATATTTATTGAACAGACTAAAACTACATTTTAAAACTTTAAAACCGTAACTTTTTGAACAAAATTACAAAAAGCATTACCTTTGATAGTGTATGCTGTAAGATGAATTTGGCTGCTGAACATGTTAAAATTGATAGCTAAAAATTCTGAAGCTGATAGCTGAAAACGCTGAAGTTGATAGCCAGCTAAACTATTAGCTAAATGCAAAATTAACCTAAAAAACTGTAAAAAGGAAAAAAAGCAGATTAGCCAAAACAGCTAGCATGTAGCTGAAAAGTAACTAAACTTTAAAATAGCCTAAAAAACTGAAAAAAACCTAAATTAGCCAAAACAGCTAGTTTGTAAATATTAACCTAACTCCAAAACAGCCCCCCCCCCAAAAAAAACTAAACTAGTCAAAACAGCAAACATGTAGCAGAAATATTAGCTGAACTTCAAAATAGCCTAAAAATCTTAGTAAATGCCAGAATAATCCAAAAAGCTATCAGAATGGCAATTTTTAAAACTTTAAAACCATAATGTTTTTATATAATTATGAATAATAAAAAGGCAAGAATATTTTACTCTCCATAAAATTATATTACCGGTATGTCAAAATTTTACAAGTTATAAATAAGCGCAAGATAACATCAGGCTATTTATAACAATAAAATAAAATGATCTGGAGGGCCAGATAAAATTCCCCGGCGGGCCGGATCCGGCCCCCGGGCCTTGACTTTGACACATGTGCTCTATGGTGCCCTCTTATTTTGAAAGAGTATTTGTGATGGTATGGGACAGCAATGTTCTAGACTGAACTATGTAAAGTTTCAGAACCACACGGTGGCTGTTACAGGAATATGTTCTTCCTGCAGGACAACTCAGAACCAGTCTGGACTGACCTGCTGCGGGCCAGACTTGTTCTAGTCTTCACGCAGAACCTTTGGATCTTCACTAAAGGTAGAATACAGGAGAGGGGATGGAAATGGGACCAAATTCAACACAAAGCTCAGAAGCTCCTCGTCCAGATGTCTTTATACAGTTGGAAAAGAAGAGAGGATGCTCTCTGTAACCATAGCAACCATTCTACTAACACCTGCTTCAGCATCTGACACCAGCTCATTAGTGGACTAAAGTGGATTTTTTTTTTTGAACAAACGAACAGTTTCCAGTTTGAGATCAATGCTATGACAGAACAGCTGCTGGTGCAATTCCCTCCACAAACCAGTCAAATGACTCTACCAACGTCCAGAGTAGAAGTGATTAGCCCCGCCCCCGCCCCTGCAGCGAGCTGCGCATCGACCGACCTCACGCACGCGCGCCCCCACACCAGTCCCGCTCTGCGGTGGGCGTGTCATCGATCACCGACACAGCGGCGGCTGTGGCTCCACGCTGGGCCGGAGCTCATCACCATTCACCGCCGACACGCTCTTTGATCAATGCTAATGTGAGCAAGCGCGCGGCGTAATCCCCCACTCTAATTGATCTCTCATTACGGCTGATGGGAAGGCGGGGGGCGTGTCTGCGGCCCTTCATTAGGGTGTGTCACCACTGTGTGAGAACGGGGAGGAGGGGCCAAAAAGTTGGAGCTTTTCTCACAAAGGGAGTAATTTGGAGAACAGCTGTGTTTGTGCGTGTATGTTTTTGTTTTGTTTATATGTTTTAGAATGAAGTTTCAATAATATTAACGTGTTTTCTGGACCATAGGGTTCGCTGTATTATAAGGGGGTCTTTAATAGGGGTCTTTTTGTCTACTTAACCCATACACAAGGTGTACCATGCTATGAAGCTATAAAGCTAAAAAAATAATAAATAAACATCCTTACACTATTTAACAAACCGCACTTATTATTTTTTCTTCTCCAAAAAAACATCTGTCAGGAGTCAGCGCTCTGTCTCCTCCTCTGGCCTCCAGCGGGAACAGTCTCCAGAGTACTGACTGCACTACATTTCCCAGCAGCCCCAGCCCACAGATCCTAGATGCTGCTCAGCTGTTCCCAATCAGACAATCACCCAGCTCCTTCTTAAGAGGCACACAGAGCCACACTCAGTGTGAAGTATTGTTTGTGCCACTCTGCCTGCATTACCGAGCATTACTAGTGGACCTGATCTTCTGGTTCTGACCCTGCTTATTCTATGATTGCTTGCCACCTGCCCTGATCCTCACCTGGACTCTAACTACTCTACTCTCTTCTTGGATGATCCCATGGTTGTGAATGACCTTTAGCAGTGCTGTATCCGAGTGACTTGCACAGTCAGAAAAACACGTACGTAGAGTTTGGCTGTATCTCTGTGTGGCACGTGGCAAGCAACCATGCATGTTAGGAGCGCCAACTTTCCGAAGTGCTATAAATCAGAGGCTCAGAGCCACGCTCTGTTGTAGTTTCACCTGGATGTTGGGAAAATTGTCTATTTCAGCACATGAAGTCGTTTTTGGCACTGCGTGTGTGCGCAGTGGTGCAGGCCGGGTAAAGCTTGAGCTATTAAATGCTGTCCGATCTTTGTGTTTTTGTAGTAATTCAGGATGTGGTAAACTTTACCATCATCCACATTGTTTCCCAAGAGCACGACTCACCAGAATCACCGTCTGTGACTCACCTGTGTCTCTCAAAATGCGCACAGCGTGATCCTCTCAGCACTTTCTGCTGCTGTGTCAGCGACAAATGGTCCGACGGTCAATCGAGCGGAGACTTCCCAAAGTTGCACAAGAACTTGGTAAACTTAAAAGATGCATCGGATTATCAGGCCGATTTTTGAAAAAAGTTCAGGCTTTCAAGTGCGCCTTATACAGTGGATCATTTTGGAGGGAACACCATGCAGAGAGGTCCAGCACTCTGAAGATTCCTCAGTCTAACCGGAGAAGGTTCCACCAGAGTTTGAAGCAGGTTCTTCATCTTCTAGCAAAGACTTTAAATAAGCTTTTGTCACAAATGCCCTTATGAGGGGCTGTCGGGTGAAAAATATCCACGACATGGACTGTTCTGTGAACTTCTAGAGAGAAAAAGTTCATGCACAGTTTTCTACAGGAATGCTGCAAGCGACGGGTCATAGTGAACACTTGAGACACACATAAGGGTGAAGGAGGTGAAGCGCAGACATGTCAAACCCCCTCAAACCCTGTGGACTGCACTAGTGCGCACTCCTTGCATGTGACCTGCTAAAATGTATAGAGTTGGTGATCAGAGTAGTTTGAGTGGACGTCCTGTGCGTGCAGCAGTAAGGAGACAAAACTTGCATCTCCTCCTTCACTCAAACAGAGGGGCGGGCAGAGGCGGGCTTAGAGCAAAAGCATCTTTATTTTCTGTTGTTGTTGCATAGGAAATGCACATTTTGCTTCCAGTAAATGTTGTCTGTGTGGACATGGACTCACCGACGGGTCAGAACAGAAACAACAGTCGGACAGGTGAGGAAGAGGAGAACAGAAGGCAGAACCACTGAGGAGGGTCAGTGCAAACTTACGGATCAGAACACAGGATGGGAAACAGTGGCACCACACACAACCAATGGAGACTAGTTAACACTGAACGACTGGTGACGCCAGGCCGTGACCCGGCGCGGCGGCAGCGGAAAACGCCGCCTGATTCCATAAAAGAGTTGTTGAGGCACACGGTATCAGTCAGTTGTGGGTGTGGATGGATGAGGGATGGAGGAGGTTTCCATGGTGATTTGGAGGGGATGATGGGATATGACTGCTCCGGGCCGCAGCCTGTTTTGCCTCCTTTTTCAAGATTGTCGCAAGTTTTCCGAGAAGAGAGACGAAAAGATGCTTCTGAACTCTGTTAACGTCATCCATCACTTTGACTGAAGATCTTCAGAAAAACAGATTTCTGCAGATATTTAAAACAGAGAGGAATCAGCTCCATTCTGATCAGTTATTGTCTGTTTTGTCTTTAATGAACCTCGACAATCCAAAAAACATACAGGTTAATGCGCCGACAAGAAAGACAAATTGATTAAAGAAAATCTATTCATTAGAGGTTCTGACCCATCATTTGACCTCAAAGAAAGACATCAGGCCTCGCCATAGTCAGCGCCGTTTTTCCATCCTGACTAAAAAAACACAGCGATGGATGTGAGCGTACTGGACGGTCACTGGGGGGGTTCAGGTGGGCTCCTTCTCAACAGTCTCAAATTAGGTCCATGAAGCAGAGAAGGCTTGACAGTGAGATCCAGCGTCCCAAAACCACACCCCTTTCTGTCTGCGTTACCATTACTACAGGACCCAAACATCACCAGGATGAACACCAGATCCAGTAACAGTGATTCAGACTGAAGAATGAAGAGGAAGACGAGTCAACGGAGCTCTCCCCACCAGCCGTGATGAATGTCAGTCTGAACGAGAAGAGAAAACGGGAAAGACAAGAGGAAGGATAAAGACTAGCAACTCAGCTAAACAAGCAGACAGACGTCCCTGCTTCTCCAACGACCAAAACTAGGAACCAAGTTACACAACTAACAGGCTCCAAGCCAGCCTGAAGCTATCCAGCGTAATAAACAGTTTACTAAAACAAACTGACGGCCCTCCATTCTCCAACAACTGAGTTAAACTGAACCCAGTCAACTCGGTTAAGCGTTTGATCCTTCGAGTAAATCTCCTCTTCAGTTTTACTTTGAAGCTAAAAACAATGGGTTGATGGTTCTTCACATCCATCAAATATCGTTCCAAATACAAAAAGTTTCCTTTGCTTTCCTCTCCAACAGTTTGTTCTTAGTTGGTTTCTTTCTCTCGTGTCACATGAAAACAACTAGCAGCTTCACCTTTCTTTGTTTTCTTCTTCAAGCAGCTTTGATCAGCTGCAAAAGTTCTGATCCATGTCTGGTTTAAACCAAAGACCCCCATGTTGATGCTACACCTGTCCAATAACATCTCTAAGACGGTTATGGATCTGGAAGGACATCTATGTGCCTTCAGACTGAGGTTTTTCTCCTCCTAAGTCAAAGGAGAAGACACCATGATCCAGGTTTCAACTTCTGTCAGACTGTAGTAAAGTCACGTGAACATCATCATCACTGAGAGGTCTGGCAAGAATCTTTAAGAAATCCAAGAAAACTTCATGCAGATTTCCCTTTAAAATACGTAACATGGCTGTATGTTCACATCTAAAACAGCAGGAACTCCACCTTCCCCTGACAGTCACATGACCTCAGAGCTACTATTGGGTTCACTCATCCAGATCCGGATGGGTCTAAGCTGCCCTGATCCGGGCTGCTTTCTAAGATTCTCAAAGCCTTTAGGAACACTTCTGTTTATTTTGTCCTGAAACTGAAATTATTCTTTGTGTTAAAAAAGAAAAACCCCTCATCTATGAGACATCAGTTACCTGGATAACAGGAAGCAGATATAACCTGATCAATAATGATCCTCGGATTAACACTTAACAACTGTCTCCAATTACTATAATAGTGTTGAATGAATCATGGAATCACTTTATCAGACATTTTAAGAACTATTTAATTATTAAAGTCTTTGTCAGATTATTTCTCAATTGTTTTTGTTAATAATGAATCATATTTGTCGGAGCTAACGTGGTTTTAAAGATGATTTTTAGATCACCTGATGGTCTCTAACAAGCCACCACCTTCAACTGACCCGGATGTACCAAATGTTCCAGTAGGTGAGCCGATCCAACCAAGATTCAAAACTTTTTGGCTCCACCCCAAATGCTGTTGAAACAGGTGAAGTCAACTCCAGTCAATACGGCCGACTCACTTTAGGGTTTGTTTTAATCTACTCCGTAAGAGATTTATAGTCTAGTGTTCGTATGTCTATGATCTGAACCAAGATCTTCACTCATCTTAAAAGAGTTTAACATTTTGGTTTTTGCTGACACAGAATGGACACTTCTGTTTTGGTCCAATCTGTTTCTTATTTCTCCTCATCTTTTTATATATTTTACGAGATTTCATCAGGTTGCTTAGACTTCACACTTTTCCTGAGTAAATATTACTAGATAAATCCAAACAGATGTGATGATCGGACCAAACCAGGTGAAGTCATTGAAACACAGCTTGATCGTCTGGATCAGAGCCGTCCAAAGTCACGACCACGAGCCGTTTTTGTCTTTAACAATCATGAGTTTTGAGATCAACTCTATTAATGCTGTGGTTGGTGTGGCAACATTAAACAAGGGGTGTTTTTTTATTGAATGGAAAAGACATTTTCATTTAATTAACAATTAGTCTATTTTGTAATCTTTCATAAATAGCTGAGCAGGAGCGTTTTTGACTCTAAATCTTCATCTATTGGAAGGTTTCTGCACAATAAGGTAGAATCCTGGTCTCTAAAGAAAGACTTTTGCCCAGCCTACAGAGTAATGCGGAGCAACACCTGTGTTAGGTTTGGTTCTGGTCTAATCCAGGTTTGGTTCTGGTCTGATCCAGAGCAGGTTTCCTCTGATGGTCCTCTTGGTTTGGCTGGTGAGAAAGCTCACCTGAACTCTGGTTTGGACCGAACGAGAATCTGGTTCTTTTGAGAACAAAAGGTCTTTGTGTAGTTGCAGATGAACTCTGGTGCGGTTCACTTCAACACGAATGCAAATGGACTTTCCTCAGACCAAGAGAGAAGGAGAACCAAAGAGAGGAAATGGCTTCAGCTCTGTTTATGTTTAGATTAAAGCATCAGCCCACCGCTTGAATCTGAAGAGAATCTTGAAAAAGTTTGGAGCATCAGCTGTACTTTCCACGTTTTTCCTGCATGATTTTTACAGCCAGTTTGGTCCAGTTTAGTCTTTGGTTCTGTCCTGAGAGCGCCATGTGAAAGCGAAGCAGATAAAGTGGAGGGGGTGTTATCCAGCTCCATTAAATATACCAAAAAACCCCACAAAAACATACATTTTTAACTAAAACAAAAATAATATTCTGTTAATTTATTATCAGCAACAGTTTGAGTCCTGCAGACTTGTTAATGGTTTAAAGTTGTTTGTGAATAAACAGTTGAAGAGAGAAACGGAGGAATTGTCCTTTTTTTCTTTTTCTTCTAGAATTTGCTGAGTCATCAACAAAGTTTTACATGAGAAAACTTCAAATCTACTAGCCGTGTTTATCGGTGATTCTATGACCAGGAGACGCCGCAGCTGAGCCGGCCCATCGACCAGACCCGGCTGCTTTGGGTCAGGACGACCCCCCACCCCTGCATTCCCGCCCCAGTTCTCTGTCTGATCCTGCAGAGCCGGGCCTGTTTGAAGTCCGGGGGGGAATTCCGGTCCAGATAACGCTGAGGCTGCAGAAAACGACTGAGGCCATTGATTCTGGGGGAGTCTGGGGGGGGCACGCTGAAGCCTCTCAGCCTGCTGGTCAATAAGGTGTGAGTGTGGGAAGGGGATTGTCGGATGGAGACTCGGCGAGGGAGCGGCGGCCCGGTGCAGTCATTGTGGAGGCTCCACCCATCACAGCTGCAACAGGGCAGAGATGAAGATGATGGAGATGACGGGAGGGATGAAGAGGAAAGATAAAGAGAAAGAGGAAGAATTGTTTTCTCACCTGTTGCCGTGGTAACAGCTTAGTAACGATTATGGAGGAGCATGCATTTACATCTCATGATTATCGTACATTAGTTATAATCCTGACAGCGAGGCGACCGGCGTTCTGAACAGGATGAGACCGGAGCGCGGAGATACAGGTTCACAGGCACTACATGTCATTCCCATACATCGCTGGATATGCTGGTTTGTTTTTCTTTTCACAGGAGGGGCTCCTCAAAGTCAGTTCTGTCCCTCTCTGAAGACGGGATGAAGTCGTCGAGCCCCTCCTCGTCCACAACCACAGCTGGGGAGGGCCGCTCTTTAACAGTTCCATAGGAAAACCCACCACAGGTGCTCCAGTTCAGACTTCCAGGGGGAAGAGATCAGCTCACTATGGTAACGGGGGGGTGTCTGTAGGAGGCTGGAGTTGCTGTGAGGATGAGTGGGGGGGAGGCGTCTGCAGCTCAAGTTCAGGGTGCTTCAGGGAGGAAGCAGAACTCTGATGAGGATGAAGGACCTGAGGAAGGTCAGGCTCTGGGAGCACTTCAGAGATGGAATGAGCAGCAGTGGATGAGCAGATGGACACGGGTGGGGGGGTAGGGGGGTGCTGCTGGTCAGTGAACAAAGAAAGAGATGGAAAAGAGAATCATGTTGCATAATTAAGCCGTTTATTTCCTGCATGGAATGGTGAACACAAAAGATGATGCCAGAATGCTTTTCTACTCAGAGCCTGCAGGTGGCGCCGTGGCTGCCGAGCTCCTGAAGAAAAACCAGAGCTTCCTCAAAGTCACTAGATTCATCCAAACCTTCAGGAACAAACAGCAAACTGAGACATTTACAGCGATCTGTCACCACAGCGCCCTCTACTGTACGGAGGCAGGAATACGCTCAAATCACCAACAGAGGAAAAGTCCTTAAATACATAGAAAAGGAAAGAAAAAGGAGGAAACAGGAAAGTTTTCAACTTAAATCCAGTTCCCAGAAAACAAAGCAGACCAGGTTCTAAAAATCAGAAAGTTCACAACACGAGTTTTTCCTCATTTCATCATAGTTACAAAATTCCTGCATTATAAAATAGGGCAGCTTTAAAATCAGTGTAATCAATAAAACTATACAACACAGAGGAGCGGAGGCCAGGCCGCTCAAACTGAAGCTCACAGGAACTAAACTCGCAGCACAAATATTGCTTTCAGACTCTTTTGTTTCCTTAAAAACGGTGCAATTCTCTGGAGTTCTTGCTCACAGGCTCGAGGCGCTGATTAGGTGCTCGGCTGCTTCACAAGTTTTTTTTTTTTTCAATTTATTTTATGACAAAATTGTCCGTGCAACTTTTTAAAATTCCCTTCATTGTTTTGAGCCCTGGAAGCTGCAGTTGAAACTTGTTGAATTCACATTTAGTGCAGAATATTAATGCCCAAATCACGGCTGGGGAGGGGGGAGGAAGGGGCAGACACGAGGAGAGGGGAGTGGTAAACCGGCACAGCACCACGCCGCCGCCGCCACTTGCTCCTAACGAAACGTAGGAACGTTTTGCAGCTGTTCGCAGAGGAAAGCTCAAAGCCGGGTGTGGACGGCAGTAATGTGCACAGCAGTAACGTGCACAGCTTAAACGTGCACGACAGTAAAGTGCATGGCACCAATGTGCACGGTGTAACATGCACTTTAGCTTCTGTTGAGGAAAGAAAATAGTGAAGCGGAGGAGTGCAAGCGGGTTTTTTGCATATTCGGCATCCTCCTGACTCGTAACGAGATCGGAACAGAAGTAACAACAGGAAGACGTGAGGAGAACTTCCTGTAGGTTGAAGGTCACAGCAGCAGATGACGAAAAACGTCACCAATCAGATGTGAGGAAGGACATGAGGGGGAGGGACTTACTCAGCAGAGAGGAAGCTCGTTTCAGTCACAGCTCTGGTTTTGGGCCGTCTGTGGATCGAAACCACCGATGTCAAGTAAGGATTGTCTAGAAAATGTACCTGTGACCCCCCTCCCTCAAGATATGGGGGTGGGGGGCATCTGCTCAGCACCCAGCGTCTGAACCGGTGAGATCCCTGCTCCACAAACTCTTAAATTTCGCAAAATGATTGAACCCCCGTAAGTCTGGAGTTGGGGCAGTTGATTTTATATCTAGACGTCCCACAGATGAAGAGTGGGGCTGAGTAAGACGAGGAGGGGGTGAGGAGGAGTAATGGAGAAACTGTGATGCTGCTGGGGGGGGTGGGGTTGGGGGTGCCCGATGTTGGGTTTTCATATTTAGTGTCTTCATCTCACTAACTACATAATCTATGTCAAACTGTCACTAACACTAGAACATGCAGATATTTTAGTCATTTTCGTCGGAGGAGGATTGTGGTTTTTCTGAAAAACAAACTCAGGTTCGCTCTGCCTCTTCTTCACTAAGCCACACCCCCTGATTTCACTCTCACAGCCCATTGGATAAGTGCAGAACGAAATGCTGGGATTGGAGGGGCTTCAAGGAGGCCAGACCAATCACAGGGCAGCCTGTTTCCGGGCGGATTATCTGTCCAGCAGGAAGCTAAAAAACAGTTTTAGAACAAACAGGAAGTGCTTGGTAAAATAAATTAATCGCTTTGCGTCTTTTTTTTTGTTTGTTTTAAACTAAATAAAAACTTTTGGCTGCTTTAAAAAACAAAAACGATTGTTTAAAATGATATTAAAGGGATTCTTCTATCAAACTAACAGCTTTACAAGATGAACAAACAACAAAAAATAAACAACAAAAGTGAGTACAGATCCTCGTTTTTCCCACAATGCTGTTGATGTCTTTTGTACCCCAGTATTTTAGAGTCCCAGAGGTGTGAGTGGACTTGGAAGAAACATTTTTGTGGATTTACTTTTCAACAGCGCGCTTTCGCACAAACACCCCCTCCCCCCACAGAATTGCACTTTCCTCGTGATCCATATTCTTCCAGTAAAGTTGTTCGTCCTCTCTTGCCTGCTTCGCTGCTGACCCCAGAAAACCCCCCCGCCCAACGCTGTGTGGCGCTCTGAATCTGCCCCGAACTGGAGGATGGACAGAGGAGGATGGGGGGGTTACTGAAATGGTGGCAGAGAGGAAAAAGCAATGAGCCTCCATACAACCAGTGTCCAGCTGCAACGCTTCTTACCATCCACCCCCCCTTCCTGCTTCAGTAAAATAAATTAATCACTTTAATACTCCACCGGTGAATATGTTCATCTGACCCCCCCGCCCCGGACCATCCCACGATAAGGTCAGGTGTAGTTCCTGTAAAAGCAGGCTGGGGGTGCTCAGCCCCTCCCATCACGCACTGGTCTGTTTCCAGAAGCTGCTGATCCAGTGTAATAAGGGTTTATTTGTGTGTGTGGGGGGGTCTGTGGTCTGGTTGGTGGGGGTTAAGGGGTGGGTTCTGGGTCTGTCACTACACTGACATGGGATCCGTACGTCTGTAGGGAAGTCTGGGACAGACTCATTAGGATGGAGGTGGAACAGCGGGGGGGCGCTGGAGCCGCTGGAGCCATGCTGATGCTGCAGTCTGGCGCTGGGATAGGTGGGGGGGTAACGGACAGGTGAGACGGGGCTTTTCAGTCACAGCTGGCATCGAAGGTCAGAGGTGGAGAAGGAGACTGCAGCGGCATGTTGCACAGGGAGGTGGGGGCACGTCAAGGGTCCTTATCCCAGGTACCACTGTGGAGACACAAGAGCAGATCTTGTGTTAGGGCTCAGTCACAACCGACCTTATGGGTGGATACGGGCTGCCGGAGGGGAAAAAACAAGCAAACCTGTACGGGAACACAGATAGCTCACACCAAATAGCAAGGATGAGCAAAAATGTCCATGCATGTTTTTTTCTGCTGGCATGCTACGTTCAGCCGTTTACAGCACGGAGGGTAAAGTAGGTGAGACACAGATTTTCATTTTTTGAACTCTGGCATCAGAGTTGTAGACGAGCTGCAAGTTTTTGAAGTCTGTTAACGTATTACCGTCTTTTAGAGATGAAGGCATGAATCATCTTCTTTGTATCTGCACATTAAAGTCTCTGTCTGATTGAAATGCTTCATTGCTCATTCAATGTGAGGCTGAAATTCAAAACAGAGTTCTAACTTTTGGTCTTTCCTTCTCTAAAAATCAGCTGCTTAATCACCTTCCCCCTTTGCTTCTCGTTTCCAAAAATGACTTCTGTTGATAGTTTATCTGAATTCAGTTTGACAGCATCCAGGACTTGAGCTGCTCTAAGCAGCTGCAAACTCTATAAAACTAAGCAACCACACAAAAAGTCCAAGTATGAGAAAAAGTTAAAGGGAAGTACTTTTTGTGAACTTATGAAAGATTCTTTTCCTTTCTCCAAGTAAAGCCAATGAAGAAAAATAGCCTGGACAATGTAACTTATTGTATCATATCACAGTAGAGTCAATGCAATGTTACAACTCAAAGCACAGGCTGTTTTTCATGGACTACTGTTAGAAAAACAACACAGTGAGATAAAACTTTCCTGAATTTAATTTATCAAGAACAATGTTGCATATGTTTAGTAAGTTGGATCTCTGACAGCTCTAAACACTAGCACTTCCCCCAAAGTAGAATGTTTCTATTGTGCTTCTCTTACATTCAACAGAAACAACATTTGCTCCAATTCAGATTTTTTTTAAGGATAGTAGTTTCTTGTTTGCAACAGGAGTTTTGTTCTAAAAATAACTTCCAATTGGTGAAATTTGTGAACTAGAAACTTTATGGAGGTATTGTAAAATACAGTAATTGTACATGTCTTAGGGCTGTAAAACCGTTCACACACTTTACACATTTTTCTCAGACAGACGTGAAGTTTTTCACACTTTTATCTCTCGCTTAAGGGGTAACCAAACACTAAATCAACTTTTTTGTCTGTTGACCTCTATAAATGGGGCTTTAAAAGTGGTGTCTGTTGGTTGTTGCGAAATGTTGCCAAACTTATTGATTATGATGCCAAACTTATTTAATTACTAAAAAATATAGTCAAAAACCATCTCCTACAGGTTAAAATGAGGTATTACAGTTTAATTCTGTGATTGGTCAACTGGTGTGAGACTTAGAAGTTTGACCTCATCATGCTCTGAGTTCCAGTATAAAAAACCCCGCCCATTTTTTATGTACTGTAACGGTCGGTTGTTGTCGTGTTAGCGTTAGCATGGCTTATAGGTGTTTTGCCTTCAGTTGTTAAAAATCTACTAGCTTGCACAACTTTCCAGATGACATGGAAATTAGGGAACAGAGGTAGAGTGTAATTGGCATCAAATCCAGTGAACTCAGTCCTGGTGATGGATTTGAAATGAATATTTCACTTGGAATTGTTTGCTTAATATGTTGGCTAGGGCTGGGAATCACTGGGTACCTCACGATACAATATGATACGCGATACATGGTTCACGATATCGATAATATCGCGATACTGCGATAATTGGTAAAAATCCTCTCTAATAACTAGCATTATATAGAAGAACGTGTTTTTTTTGTGAAAATATATCCCCATCTATATTTTTTAGCTTAAACACAATCATAATAAACAACTTTTCTTATTTTGTGCAACAAATTATAGACACTTTTGTGCAATATTGTTGAAATCAGTAAGACTATGTCTTTGACGAGCATTGACAACAACTGAATTGGAATTATCTGTCAAATTTAATGTTAACAATAGTAAACATGATCAGCATTGCCACTATTTAGGGCAGAATTGTTGTAAACAGAACAAAAATTAAATAAATCAAGTGACAACAGCTATCTACCTCCAAAAGAACGTCACACCAAAGGATGATGAATATAATGTTTTACAGCCTCTCTCAAAATTGACCTAATTTTTTGTTCACTTTTCCTTTACTTGAAAAGGGCTGAGCATCCAAAAATGAAGGCTGATTTACTCAGACTGTCACTTGAGATAATTTTTCCAATCAATTTTCCATTTGGTCAGTCAGCAGTCAATAGGTAAAAACCTTAAAACACACACAATAATGGCAAATATAATTTTAAGTGCTTCAATTAATTAGCAACCTCCCTAATTTTACAGTGAATTCATGTACTTTAGTTTAATTACATTTAAATTTAAGTTCATACATCAAATCCTGCTTTTTTTGTTTAAAAATTTATTTAAATTAACATTAGCAACAAGTGATTACATTGTTTGAAAACGTCACATTATAAATTTACCAAAGTTACACCGTACAGCAGCAGGTTAAACATTGAAGTGTATGAAAGCGAAAATTCCGACGCTCCTTGAAGTGTACACACGCAACTGCGCAGCACGTGCCCAGTTCCCTCTGCAAACAGGAAGTAAGTGAGCGCTGACATTCTAGCGCTCAGACAAAGTCACTTCTTACCGGGTGGATCTCCTACAGATGGAGGATAAATGCTGACAGATAGACATGCGTCACACACGCGCTACAGAGCCTGTATCTCACCGGTGCTTCTCCCGAATGAAGTGCGTGCATCGCTATTAAAAGTCCGACGGAGCGCGTCCATCTGCGCAATAGTTCCGGCGCGCGACTCGCACGCTCAGCGCAACAGCCTCTTTAAATGACAATATAATATCGATACTTGGTGAGAACCCATCGAGAATCGATCGCAGGACTAAATATCGCGATATATCGCAATATCGATATTTTGGCACACCCCTAATGTTGGCCTTTATCAGCTATGCTGCTAGCAACATTTTACCACTCTCAGACACGGGTCTCCTTCAGACCTGTTAACCCTCAGCTGCGCCGGTAACCTCGCTATCGGCCATTGCAAAAACAGCGTCTTGAGCCAGCGGCTCGAAACAATAAGGTTCAGGACCAGGTGAAAAATCCTCAACCTCCTCAGAAAGTTCTGTGGAGTAACTTGCATCATTTTGCCCAGTACCACTCTCCATGTTGAAGACAAGCTAACCTAACTGTCAATCATATATCCAAGCCACACGTCCACCACTCAGTCCGCCACCTCTCGCCCTACCTCCTTTTTTGGGGCATTTTTCAAATTTGGGTTGAGAATGGAGTCAGCCTCCAACTGCCCTGTTTGGTTACCCTTTAAACTCTCAAAGTTCAAACCTTCATGGATAAATGTGTCCAGTGTAACAGAATCAAACAAAAGATTTGCAACTAATCGGAGATAAACGGTAAATTTGGAGAGCTGAACGCATTCTGTATTGGAGACACAGCTTGGAGAAGGTTGTTTGTCAGTGGTCTACAGCCAGTCAGGATGCAGAACACAATGCACTGTTAAAAAAAAGGAGCATGCTAAATTGTACTAAGAGAAATCCATGAAAGGGTGAAACTGCAAAAGTGATCTGAGAAACAGCGAGGGACCACTGTATTTGAAGAAGCATCAAAATGAAAGTGTGTATCAGTTGATCTGGATCACCCTCCTAATCAATGCTTCTGCACACAGCAGGTACCCCCCATGAATGATGGGGACAAGAACAAGACTGTAGGTCTACTTATTTCATAAAACACAAAGATCAAATCCTCCAGCCCTTTTCATAACCATCACTATAAATCTGATGTGCTGACATGCTGAGTGCAGATTTAAGATTTATAATCATTCCATTGTCCTATTAAAAAACAAGACAGTTGGCACAAATGAAGGCAGCTGTAAACTTACCCTGTCACACTCACAGACGTACACACAAACACTCGCACCCATAGGCACTCACACACACAATGTTCAGATTCATGCAAACACACACTCACTTACTGTCTTGATTCAAACACACGATTACACACAGTTCACATTCATGCTAATATACTATTTTAAATCAAACTGCAGCACTTTCAGTCCCAGATGAAGCTCTCACACAAGTACACTTAAGATTTATCCATATTTCACATCACACACACTTTTCAGATTTACTTACTCACTACGCACTCACACTATTCCAACTATCACAAATACTGCTTAGATTCACACATCCCAACACATTCACATGCTACTCAGATTTACACACACACTGTTCATATTCACACACACACACCAGTGGTCCTCTGTATCCTACTCCATCCCTTGTGGAACTGCCCAGCAGCTGGTTAGGGGTGGTTGCTGTTTTTGTGGTTGGTGCATTGGCTCTTTGAGCTGGTTGCCCCCCTGTCCACTGAGTGAGGGTGGGCCATTGAATTCATTAAATGAGGATCATTTCACAACTGAGCTGGGGGGGTTGTTTGTGTCCCCTTGGGGTACAGTTTGGGTCTCTTCCTTTGTGTGTTGGGTCACTCTGCATTTCCACCGTTGCCTTGACTACTGGACCCTGACTGCTCTTGGCTTGCCATCATGTGGGCATCTGGGAGCCTGGTCTCTACTCTGACTGATGCTTCAGAGGCCTCTTGCTCTCTGGAGACAGGGGCTCCTGTGGAGCTCTCTCCAGACCTGTCTTTGGGTGGTTGGTACTGGGTTACCAAGAGTGGAAGTTTCAGTGCTCCATCATAACGGAGAATTCAAGGGAACTTCTTTGCCTGTGCTCTCCCTGAGGGCTCTTTATGGGAAGGGGGACCAGGCCAGGGTTTACATCTTCCCTTCACACTCCTCTGAGTGGGGCTGCCTTCAGACCTCTGTGCAAACATGGAAGTTTGTTTGTGCGGTGACATGCCTGATGTCTAAAATTTACATCCAGTAGTGTATGTTGGTATATACAGTTACTACCAACTTTATTAGGTATACCTTGCTAGTACTAGATTACCTAAGAACCGCCTTAATCCTTGGTGGCATAGATTCAATAAGGTACTACAAACATTCCTCAGAGAGTTTGGTCCTTATTGACATGACAGCATCACACAGTTGCTGCAGATTTGTTGAGTGAACATCCATGCCTAAATCCACTGAGTTGCTGCCATGTGATTGATTAAGAATTTGTAGCGAGGAGTTGGACAGGTGTGCCTAATAAAGTGGCTGGTGAGTGCAGGTTTGTGCAGACTGTGGTTATTTGTGTGGTTATTGGTGTTTGAGCTAATAACAGAGTGTGTTGTTGTGCAATAAAATGCAGCTGTAAACAGTTATGACAATGATAACATTAAGCTTTATCCAATTTTTTGTTGTGTACTTTTATGCTTTCTTTCTTTATGTACAGTGTTTTAGTTTTTTTTACTCTTTACCCCTTAACCCTTTTCCTCTATCCTAATCATATTTTCTTAAGCAGTCTCTCAGCATCAGAACTTTTACTTCTAATCTAATAATACATAAACTATTAAGTAAAATAAACTAATTGAAATTACGTTCATTTTCAAATGCAAAAGGGGTTTGTACAGATACACACCTGGTTTGACAGAGGGAAATAGAACAGAATCTTAACTTTAAAAATGAAACCTGTCCAACCCAAGATCCTCTCAGGATCTGTATTGAACAAATAGAAAAAATAGATGTATATTAATTAAATTATTTATTGTGGAGGGTTAGTCAGGATGGAAACTAAGATAGGTAATACTGTGGAACACTCTGCCTGGTAGAATAATACTAATGCTTTAATAAAGACAAAATGAGTCTGCTGCTTGGAGTAAAGCCATCGTTCCACGTCAAGAAGTAAGGTTTGGACATCTGGTGAAAATAATTATTTCCTAGTAAAACCTCAAAGGCATCCAGGAGGAGACCCAGGAAACACTGGAGCGGTTCTATCTCTGCTGGTCTGGGAACCAGTAGGTTCCTCGTGGAAGAGCTGGAAGGAATTGGAGAGGGGGTTGTGTCCCCATGAACCGCAGAAAAAGAGAGATATTATGTTGTGTTATTTCAATTTGTTATTTTAAAGACTAATACTGACCTTGTGTTTGTGTTTTTTGTTTTTCAGTGTAGATGCTGCTGCTGCCCTCTATTGGCAGTAAGAGGACATTTGCACCAGCGGGTGAGAAATGTTTTCCTGCAGACTCCCTGTGATCCAGCAGGCTTAGTTCTCCTCAGACTTACATGATTTGTATTAGCATGCACACATTTACACGAGGGTTCAACCTACCAACAGTATTGACCCACAAACGTTCACCTTTGACGAACCTCTTCTACCTCACAGACTTGTAGAGTTCATGTTCGTCCTTACGTTACATCCTGTCTGGTTGCTAAGGACGACCAGACGACCTGGGACGTGACCGAGTCCCTCCTGCCCCCCACAAAGACCCACAATCCTGTTTTTGTTTCAATAATCTGAGGATCATTCTAGCGTGCACTTCTTCACACGTGTGTACATCAACACACACAGACACAATTTTTAAAAAATGTACAAACAGTTAAAGTATTTTAAAGAAAAAGTTAAATTTATTATAGTTTGTGGGCACGTGCATGTGTGTGTGAGTGTGCACGTGTGTTTGAGGGAGCTGTGCAGGGTTTCTCTGCACTCTGTTGGTCCTGACTTGTTGTAATTCTACTGCTGCGTGTGTGTGTGTCCGTCTGCGTGTGTGTGTGTGGTGATAGAGGAGAAGACTGGAAGGTTAGTTTTTAATCAATACAACTTGCTGACGCTGGGACTTTCTACCTCGCTCTCTCCCCCCTCTGAGTGTCCCCCCCCACCTCCTGCACCGCACCGCAGCCCCTCCCTCTGTCCTGAGAAGACTCTGAAGATGAAACTCACAGGCCAGACAGCCTGTGTGTGTGTGAGAGAGATTCAGGTCCCACAGAGTGGCACTTTAAAGGTGCAGTCTGCAGTTTTTCCATGTTTGGATTTGGTCAACATCAGTAATGAGCCTCTGCTTTGTCTGTGCACATCAACACACACCTGTAGAGATATCCTCACGTGCACAGTCTGGTCATAATAACCACAAAACAAGATAACCTTTGCTTTCTACATTCTTCTTAGACTGTTCTTTTTTTTCAAATCATTTTATTTTTATCTTATCGTATTCTATAATTATCTACTGATAATCAAATTTATTTTTGCCTAATGTTATACAAGTCGACAGATTTACTGTGTTGGTTTTTTGTATAACAAAAGACATAAATCTGAAATTCATCCTTAAAGATCCTCTTTTGATCCCTTTTTAAAGAGTTCCCAGTGGTCTTTTAATTATGATTATACTGTAATCAGCAAGAATTTTTAAAACTGTGTTGTTTTCTAGGACATAGTTTCTCCAGATTTCCCTTTAATTTGTGGTGGAACATTATCGCAACAAAAACGGCGAGCAACATCGGATCCATCCAGTCGTAGAGTTTTGATCCAGATTCCAGCTCAGACAAGAAAAACAAAGACGTACATGAGTCTATTCATCAACAAGTGGATTCATCAGAATGGAACACAGCATGGAGCTTGTGGCCCACCCAGGGTATTTTTTTTACATCACAAATATAGTCTTTTCTCTTTTTTTTTTTTTTGGCACCTCTTGATTCAAAGCGATTTGAATAAAGAAATACTAAGAAAACTAATTCTAATTTTAATATTCTTTACACATGTCCACCATCATCAGAAAAATGCCAAACTAACCCGTTAAAAACACAATTTTCTATTAGAGTAGGTAGATTACTTCCTGACCAGAGAACAGTATAAAAAGAAAACTGTGCACAGACTGCAGGTGTGCATGAATACAGACACGCTCCTGCTTTTCTTGGGATCTCTCTTCAGTTGCAGCACAAGTTTAGATCTAATGGGACAGAAATGCAGCTGAGCATCACGTCATTCCAGACAATAAAACACAGTAGTGTGTGTCAGGACGTCACAACCACAGTCCACAAACCCTCTGGAGACCAGCTCTGTGAAGATCACCTGCTTTTTGCAGCTTAATTTGTTCTCATTCCAGCAGGTTTCAAATCACCTGGACTCCACTCCACTTTCATCCAAACACACCTGCAGGAGTGCAGCCTGCTAACTTTCTGTTTCTAATAAAAAACACTGAAGATCAAATTATTTACTGCAAATTAAATATAAATCTTGAAAAAAAAAGTTATAATTCCCCCAAATAAATATGATTTCATAAAATGTATTTAAAAAAGTGAAAGCTTATACCTGTCATGCACCAGTACAAATGTGTATTTAAATAAAAGATTTCTCTGCAATCCATCACATGATCAACTAACACTGGTGTGGTAAACCAAAAGTCTGGATTTCTTCTGTAAATAACCGCATTTTAATTTAACAAAACTATTCAATTACTCCTGTGGTCTGTAGACACTATGAAATTTATTTCTACCTAAAAAAGAAAACGTGAAAAATTGTGTAAATCATTGTGTTGGAACAACAAATTGTCCAAAGGTGTTTTTTCCTGGGCAAAAGAAACCCTCGACTTCCCCAAGTTGCACAGCTCTATCGATCTGTTCGTGTTGGAGTGCACAAGAAATAAACAATGTATCCAACTGTGGTGTTGATTTGCACATGCGCTGCCCGCAGAGCTCACTAATCTGAACACCTGAGTCTATGGCAAGCCCAAAGAGCCAAAAATCACAAGAATTTCTATCATGAACTCTGTATTTTGGGTGCATTTGGACTGTATTTGAATAAAGTCTCTGTTTTCTGCAGCAGAAAACACATGAAATAAATTTTGTCTTTTTATGTGTCAAAGTTATTTTAAACACTTCCTGTGCAAAATAAACATTTGGATTTGCAGGGATTTGATCAAAACGATAAAACCCCCAAGAATCCAAATTTAATGTAAATATTTGTTTTCCAGGATTTCTGATTAGTTTATAATAAAACATTCTCAATGTTTAGAACAGTTTTTGAATGACTGAACTGTTTTGGTTGATACCTAAATACCCACGGTTAAGAAATCCACTGATTAATCCTGTTGATTTTTTGTCCCTACTAGTTTGCCGTACACTCTAGTGTCCACCTCAGCTAGTTTCCTTTGCAGTCGGTTCACATTTTATTTCAGTCACACACCAACCTGAGCAAATGCAACATAAATGTGCTTTTATAGTTTAGTTTTTCTGAACTTGAATTTCCTGAAACCTAAGCTTCGATTTAAGTTCAAAACTTTGAAGAAGCAATGCAAAAGAGCTGATCGATGCCTGTGTGTGTGAGCAAGGTTCAGTTACATCCCAGGAGCAGAGGAAGCACTGAGGGTGGTTTCCCTTCAACTCAGTGTGTGTTTGTTTGTGTGTGTGTGGAGTCATCATCTGCCTTTGTGTCCTGTTTGTACAGTTTTCAAGGTCACAAACGCAAAAATGTAGTGCAGTGCTTGTGTTGTAACTCACTTACGGTGGATTGGATTGTGCATTCATTTGTGTGTGTGTGTGTGTGTGTGAGTGTAGTGCTGACTCAGGATAAAACAGGGATGGTTGGGAGACAGACACTGTTGCCTTTAGAGCATCTCTGATGGTTTTATTCTTTCTTTTTGATCAGTTTGGTGAACCAAATCCTCAAACTCCCTCAGTGTGCTGCACTCCTTCAGCTGCACTGCCCTTTCCCTACATGCTGCATAATAAACAACCTGGACTGAAACCTGAAAATGCATTTATTCTTCTATTGAAGAATAAATGTTCACAACTTCTTCTTTTTTTAACACATAGTTATTGACTTAAAGTGAAATCACACAGCAGGCAGCAGGTAAATATTGTTAATAAAATAATCATGACTGCATTGTTGGGGCTGTCAGACGGCAATGTTTAGTGAATGTAACTTTCATTTGGCAGTCATGCTTGCTAAATATGTAATAAATACAATTTTGATTTTTTTTCTATTTTCTTTTTAAAACTAGAAGCTCTTCCCAATCTGAGAGACTCAACTTTAGTTTCTCTGACCATCTACATTGAGGATTTTTTAAAAATTATTTATTGATGTTTTGCTACATTAACAAAACAAATAAACAAAACACAACAAAACAAAAAACGGTTTCGTTCATGTCTTCTTAAAGAAAGAATTGTCACTTTTTCAGGTTAAATGAGTGTTTGATTGAATATGTATTAATTAAAACTACAAGCAAGTTGGGAATAATTATGAATAATAACGAGGTAGCAAAATTACAACTTTCTGTAACAATGTGTTTCATTGCTTTCTATTATTAGTATTAAAGTCATTTGTAACAACATGAAGGGTCACCTTTTGTTCAAATAAATCTGAAAACTCAAGGTGAGCTGCCCACATGACTAAATGTTTAATTAGTTTTGACATGTGGACTCACTTGAGGGATATGTTTCTGGTTTCTCATTGGTTCAGACTCATCAGTGATGATGTCACTGTGACCCTAAACACTTTAAACACTAAAAGGATCTGTACGTCTGCAGTGATGTTAGAGTTGATTATCACTTTTGTGTTATTGTTTCTTAAGTTGATAATCCCATACAAAGTTTAGTTTTAAAACTCATATTAAAAATCAGTTTATACGTTATAAAAAGTATTTTTGAAAAAACTAGTTGATGAAACTGAAAAGAAGCAGAAATTTATTAATACAAGTTTTTTTTACTTAAAAAACTGAAATAAAAGTATTATGGATTGAAAAAAAACAAGACATAGTCATAACCTGAATAATGGATTTGATTAAATCTAATTGGTTATCTAAATAAAGATCAATTCTATTATTCATTATGCTAAACCCAGCCAGAGTGTGTGTGTTTGTGTGATTTGATGCCAGCTCCCTCAGCTTTGTCTCCATTGAAAACTGCCACAGTTGCCCACGGCAACCATCAGGCTGCCCCCGTGGGCACCATGCCCACTCTCCGACAAAAGGGACACCATCTGCCCCCCACCCTTCATAATAAAAACCACAGGAATGCACAGACTGTCCCGTTGGTCACTATGGTGACGAGGCGCGCTCGGGCTGACTTCTGTTCCTGTCTGTCTGTCGTTTTCCTGACCTGAAGTTCAGAGCGGCTCAGCGCTGCACCCAAACAGAAACCTGAGTCCAGATTTTAGCAGAGTTCTCTGCAGAATCCAGGTACAGACTTTCATGCTGTTCATAGAAGTGCACACTGATGAGGTTCACGCTTCTTCACGGTTTTAAGAAAGAAACAGAAAAACTTGACATCTTACTGGATACCTTCTGTTTATCTTCTCAACCCCCTGTCAGGGTCATGGGGTTGCTGGAGCCTATCCTATTTACTATTGTGTGAAGGCGGTGTGCACTCTGAATTGGTCACCAGTTTGTTGTAGGACCACATGCAAATCCCCAGTTACACTCTCTCAAAAATAATCAATCAGGCCTCCAAAATCACTCAAACAGCTCAATCTCCTCTCAGTGACCTGTACAGGCGAGCAGTGATGAGGAAAGCCACCTCCATCACTGTGGACACTACCCACCCTCTCCATCACTCTTTCTCCTTGTTGCCATCAGGCAGGAGATACAGAACATCGTTGGCCAGGAAAAACATCTACAAAAAATCATTTATCCCCAATGCAGTCACTCTGCTTAATTTTCAATAGCACTTAAATTGTATGCATGTGGATGGTGAATTATGTGTTTTTTAGGATCTCTATGACTTTTGATTTTCTATATATTTATTAACGTTTTAGCTTTTTTAACTTTTATCAATTGAATCAATTTTATTGTCTTCTGCCGTGTTGAAAGATGAATTTCTGTTCATTGAACAGACAATAAAGTTTATCTATCTATCTATCTATCTATCTATCTATCTATCTATCTATCTATCTATCTATCTATCTATCTATCTATCTATCTTAACCTAAGCATATGTTTGGACTGTAGGAGGAAGATGGAGAAAACCCAAGCATGTACAGGGAGAACATGCAAACTCCACACAGAAATGTCCCAGCCGAGCTGGGAAGCGAGAACGCTAACCACTACACCACCATGCAGCCCTTTACGGTTTACATTTCTCTGAATTCTAGTCAAATAAACAAGAATTTCGCTAATGCTACGGCCACAAATACAACTGCCACCGTGCAATGGGGGGGCATTGGAAGAATCTTCAAGATGACGTCCGATACGTTTGAAAATCCTTGACGTGGTCAGGAACGTAGACAGCGGCCGTCAGGCGTGCAGAATAGCTCGCTTTAACATAACCCTGGGTTACTGTGTGGCTAGCGGCCGGTGACACTTGATATGGATGACCGCCGTCCGGAGACATTTACACATCGACCAGGTAGAGCTGCTGCGACTGCACGGCCACCTGCCAGAATTGATGAAAAACTTGCAAATGCATGGTGGCATTTTGTGATAGGGGACTGCAGCCTAAGAATGTTTGTTTTAAGAAAGAAACAAGGAATATTTTACTCTGAATTAAATTAATTGTGATTTATTTTGTAGATAATCTCTTATACAGTAGCTCCCTGTTTAGCATTTAGTTAAATTCAGTGTAAAGATTTGTGTTGAAGAGAAATGAGACAAATATATTTGGAAATGTGCAGAATCTTAGAGACATTTTCTCCACATGAAAGTTTCTTTAAACTTTCTTTTCTGAGCCTAAAAGCCACATCAAAAGAACAAAACTACAAGTCTGCTTTCCAAAAATGTCCTCTCCTCTGGAGTGAAGCTCTGCTTCAGTTTGCTCACAGAGACCTCCAGGATCTGCTGACTCTTGAAAGGGGAGCTGGTGTCTGCAGACGAGGATCTGAGGAGACTCTGAACTCCTCATTAATCCAGACGCGCCCCACAGAGACGAGCTGCAGGAGGAGGAGGCTCTGCTTCAGGCAGCACACACACACCTGGGCCACGCCTGTGTGTTTGTGTGGGGCCAGCGACAGGGTCAATAAATTGACAGGCTGTCACTGCAGGCCACCGCACACGCACAAACACACCAGAGCGATCAAGCATGTCTGAATTATCAGGAGACGACTCCCACCTCATTGTCATCTACACTCTTGGAGTGTGTGTGTGAGAGATGAGTTAAGTCAAGGCTGGAGAATCGTTACACTCTTCATAAATCAGCTGGCAAACAAACCCTGACCTGCACACACACCGGTGTTAAAGGTGGGTGTTGCATTCACTGACCAGCTGCTGTGCAGTAAATATTATAGCTCTGAAATGAACTGCTGCTCGCCGATCCAGTTATTCTTGCTTAGTCATATTTATACTCACATGCTGCTGCAGGAAATATGGATGAAAGTAAATTTAATAAAAGCTGTTTGTGGCTTAAACATAATGACTTATTTCCTGCAGACTCCTCTGTAACTTTCCCTGGATGATGAAGACCACTGGTTTAATAAGGGTCTCCCTCCCCAAACAAAGACTGCAATCCATAAACAGGTTTCTGCAGCACAGCAAAAATACATTTTTATTAACACTATATGCTTTATTTCAGACTCAATAGGTCTTTTAAAAATCAAATAAAACTGGAAAAGGAATACATTTCAAATGCATGCAAAAAATCTCACCAAAACTTTAGAGAGCTTGAAAAATCCAACAACACTCTTACATGAATTATCAATCACTATTAAATCTAAGTTTGAGGAGAATGAAAACCAAGTCAACCCATACGTGTCACTTCTTAGCTCTATTTGGAGTGAAAGATCTTCAGTCATTGAAGGGCCACACACACAGACATTAAGCAGAACATGTAGTTTTTCATATTGGATGAGTTTTGTTTTTTTTTACTTTTTTCTATACCAATAAAAGATAAAACGACATGTTAAAAGAAAGAGATGCAAGAGAAAACCAGTAAAACCCAAAACCAGCAATGCAGGAAGGTCAAAGTTGAGTTGAAGTGCTGACATTTCATCACTATCCCCTGCTTTCTTCAATCCGAGCTTATCTTTGGTTTAACAACAACCCCCTTGCAGCACCAACAACATAAATATTACATGCAAAAAACTTAAAGATTCCAACATTTACAATTGTTGTCAGAACCAGAATCTCTTTGTCAGGAGTAACAAGAAAAGACAACTTTTTGGAATTTAATATCTTGACTTCCCTCCAAAAAAAACAGTAATATTTCTGGTCTGTGGTTTCTAGGCCATTGAGTTGTACCTAACAGTGTAGTCGCTTTAATTAACCTTAGAGTATACTTGAATGTAGCATTAGCTAACATGCTCTTTTGCCACAGTGATTTTTTTCTTAAAGCTACACAATTTGTAAAAGTTTAATAGAATTCCAGCTTTTTATCTGAACAAATTACTGTAATAGTTAAGACAAACCACTATTTCCCTGTGAATCGTGAAGTAATACTGTAAATGATTGTGGTTCTGACGCTGAGATGTGACAACAGCTTAAAGGGTAACCAAACAGGGAAGTTGGAGACTGACTCCACCCACTGCTGAAATGTGAAAATCCAGTCAGAGGGGTGGGGAACAGGACAGTTATCATTACTGGAGCTGCAGGTCATGAAGAGGGACTTCTAAATGATGTGGGACTTATTGCATGTTTGACCAATCACGAAATTCAAATGTAATACCTCTACTCAACCTGTAGGGGCAGCACACTGACTGTTTTTGAATATATTTTTTAAGAATTAAGCAAGTATATTGGGCAGTGAATAACAGACAGAATTTTTAAAGGTCCATTTATAGAAGTCAACAGACAAAAAAACTTGATTTAGGGTTTGGTTACCTTTGAAACAGTGGACCAAACAGCCTGGAAAAATCATCCAGTTCCTTTAGCTGCTCATGGATAGAAAAATGCAAGAAGAGGTAAAGTGGTCAGGTCTGCTTGTCCTCATCATCACCTGCAGTTCCTCACTGCACCAGCTTTACCCAGCAGACATTTTAAACTTTTTTTTTAATGATTTCTGCTTCTTTAGATTCCTGATGTGGCACCTACATCATTTTCTTCAAGTCATCCATCCGCATTTACAGACTTCTGTTACCCAGAACCAACAAACAGAGCGAAAACTATGATCCCACTTGAGAATACAACCATGGATGTGGGACCCATGGAGCAGCTGGAGATCAGGTGCTTCGCATACCTGTGGTTGTTGAGGGATGTTAAAGCCGGGGTCCCGAGGCCCGACGCTGACGAACCGCTGAGCTGGAGACGTGGTGGGGGTGGAGTAGGCTACAAACAGGAAGATAGATAACAGGTGGATGGAAGGGTCAGGATTGGTTAAGCCTGAGAAGACTTTGGGTCCATTTCCTTGAGTGTTTGTGAACTTACTGGGGGAGGTGGGGGAGTTGCCTCCACCCTCAGTGGATGAGGTGGAGGGTGGCTTGGCGTCAACAGGCAGCGGGACAGGACGAGCCATGGGGGGCGGCGGAGGAGGAGGCAGCATGGGCGTCGGCAGGAAGGGGTTGTGGACTTTCCCCTGTGAGCTACCGTTAGGCTGAAGAAGGGGGCGGAGCCAACAAAACACATAAGATAATCATGATTCCAAAACTATCCTGTAACAACCAGACAGTGTGTGTGTTTTATGTGTGTGTGCACAGATGTTGAGTGTGACTGTGTTTATACATGTATACCATATTTTCTGCACCATAAGACGCACCTAAAAGCCTAAACCTGTGCGCCTAATAATCTGGTGCACCTTTTGTGTTTACGAAGTTCTTAAATCTGTAAAATGTTCTTGTGCAACTTTGGGAAGTCTCCGCTCAATTGACCGTCGGACCATTTCTCGCTGACACAGGAGCGGTGAGTGCACAGATGAGCGTGCAGTGTGCATTTTTAAAGGCACAGGTGGTTCACAGACAGTGATTCTGGCAAGTTGTACTCTTGGGACACAATGTGGATGGCGGTTCAGTTTACCAAATCTCAAGATACTGCAGAATCCAAGAATCCAACCTTAGTGCAACAAACGCAAATATCAGTCAGCATTTTAGAGCCCAAGCTTAACCCGGCCTGCGCCATTGCGCGCCCAGTCTGAATGATTTGTCTGACAGCGTTCCTTTGTTCGTTCAGGAGATGATCACGTCACTACGCTATGTGCTCATGACAGTGTGTTTCTCATGATGACATGATACTGACAGTAATTAATCAGTGTAACACTTTGAAATGGGATTGGTTAATAAGAACGACTGGCTGCTCACAGGAGAAAGATGCTGATTGGTTGATCAGATCAAAGAGAATATTTGCACCAAAAGTCCAAGGTTGAAAGTAGAGTTTGTGCCTGTGGATCTATGTGTACACTCAAAGAGAAAAACATGTTTGTGCTGGAAAAAAAAAGTCCTAAGACAGCCTGCAAGTGTGCTAAACCTTCTTATGACCCTTTTTAAACAAGGACAAACTAGAACTGCAAAGAACTAAATGATTCTGCACTTACAGTTTTATTTTACTAATGCAGACATTCTGTGTGAGTATTCAGATGTGTCATTTTACAACAGAACAAAAAACTTATGAAAAGAATCTAACTCCATAAATATTTGGGTGTGTAAGTGTTAGTGCATGTGTGTACGTGTGTGTGTGTGGAAGGGGAGCTTGTATCGATTCGGTGTCTAGACGCAGATATATCAACTATCAGGCTGCAGACAGAAGGCCACCCGCACACACACTGCAGTACTCTCTGATTCTCCACAGCAATCCCACCATCACAAAGTTCAGACATATGTGTGCATGTGTTACGTGCATGTGCTTACATTGAGGAAGCCCACCTGTCCGGCCTGCTGGGCGGAGTCAGGGCAGACCAGCTGGACGAACTCCTTGAGCGTCTCCTGTGGGTGATACCTGATGGCTGGGTGGGAGAAATAGGAGCCCGGCTGTTGCAGGATGGGGGAGGAAGAGAAGTGGAGGCTGGAGGGGGGCGCGTGAGGGCTCGCTGTGGTGGTGGGGTAAAAAAAGACAAAATTTTAAGTTTATCAAAAGAGACGTGTAGGTATATGCAAATGTATGAAAAGGACAAATGCAGCAAGCAGATGAAGCAATGACTGCAAACATGAAGCCCCTCCCTCACAGCTGTCAATCAAATCAGGTGCAGTCTCCGCCTCTTGTCTCGGTTTTTTCACCTGTATGTGGTTGCTCTATTCCAAACCTTTTTTTTTCCCCTTATTTTCACTTGTTTCCTCTTCTTCATTATTGCCCTAAAACTTTCTTTCCTTTTCCTTCTGTTCTCGTGGCTCCACCTCTTTATTTTAGGCTAATTAAGACCCTGATTGGTCAAACATTTGTCTGATTGCTCGTTAGTGGACGAGGACTCATTAAGGGCTGTGATAAATGGAGCTGTGAGAGAGAGGAAGAGCGAGGAAGAGGAGAAGAAGCAGCTGATTTTGTGGCTGAAGGAAGGAGAATGAAGGGATGGATGGACGGAGAGTTAAAGCTGCTGCACTAATTCACTTAGAGTCTGCTGTGATTTATCACTCTGACAATACACACCGACCACGCACGCACACACACACGCGTGTGTGTTTACTGTAATCACTGAATGGATGGCTCTGTCTGCCCTCTCTTTCTCTTGTAACCACACAAACACACAAACCGAAACACAATGTGTGCACATTAATAAAAATGATCTCACTGAGTGTTTGTGTGTGTGTGAGTGACGGAGCAAACACTGCGTTAGTTTGTCGTTTGGTGTTCTGCTCATGTCATGTTTCTTTGAAAGGGACTGAAGTTTCCTGACGCGGTCTTGACCAATCAAATCGTAGCATGATCGGATCAGCTCTGGGATTTGATTTGGGATTGTGATTAGATGCCCACTGATTTTACAGATTTTTTTTCAGAGATCCAACTTCCTGTCAATGTAGAGATTTATGCAACACAACAGACTTGATCAACATGGACAGAAAAGGTTTACGCCTTAAGTTTCAAGTGTGACAAGAACACCTGGGAGAGCTTCTGCATAAAGACAGGACGCGGTTGGTGGCAACAAAGCGAGTCTCAGTGCAAGTATGTTCATTAAAGACCATTTTTATTGGAATTTAGGTTAAGTCATTAAGAAACCTTTAGGTAGTCCATCCATCCATCCATCCATACATCCATCCAACCACCCATTATTACATGCATGTATCCATTCATCCATATTGCTGTCCAACCATTTATCATCCATCCCTTCATCCATCCATTGATACATGCATGTATCCATCCATCCATCCATGATCCATCCATTGATACATGCATGTATCCATCCATCCATCATCCATCCCTCCCTCCCTCCATCCATTCATCCATCCATCCATTAATACATGCATGTATCCATCAATCCATCTATTTATTATCCATCTATGCCTCCCTTCCTCTCTTCATTTATCCATCCTTCCATCCACTCACCTATCCATCCATCCATTATTACATGCATGTATCCATTCATTCATTCATCTGTGCATCCATCTATCCATCCATTTATCCATCCATCCACCCATCCCTCTATCCATCAATCCTTCCCCCCTTTACCCATCCATATATCCATCCCTTGATCCATTCATCCATCCCTCCCTTTATCTATCCATCCATCCACTCATCCATGAATCTATTATTACATCCATCCATCCACTCATCCATAGATCTATTATTCCATCCATCCATCCATCCATCCATCCATGAATCTATTATTACATCCATCCATCCATCCATCCATGAATCTATTATTACATCCATCCATCCATCCATCCATGAATCTATTATTACATCCATCCATCCATCCATCCATGAATCTATTATTACATCCATCCATCCACCCATCCATAGATCTATTATTACATCCATCCATCCATCCATCCATCCATCCATGAATCTATTATTCCATCCATCCATCCATCCATCCATGAATCTATTATTACATCCATCCATCCACTCATCCATGAATCTATTATTACATCCATCCATCCATCCATCCACCCATCCATCCATGCCCACATTAAGCGCATATTTCCATCAAAGTTTGTTTCAGTTTCTTCTTCTTTAGCTGAATTTTGTTCAACAGTTTGACTGCATCCACACTGATCATGTGCACATGCACTTTTAAGTACACACCATACACACCTTGCCTAGGCTGGAGAATGTGTGTTTTTATTAGGGTTGCCAACATTAATGTTCTAACACATGCAATTAATTTTAAAAAGCTAAAATGTTAATATTTATTAACGCAGATTAATTTCCGTCGGACAGTTCAAGCTTCCACGGCGTGCATTCATTTCTGAAGATGCACTCTTTGTTGGACACTAACCTGCTTATAACATATAAAAGGAACAAATATTCAATAGATTTTTAGTATTTTATTCCTGATTTTTTCGGTTTAGATCGCTTTTTCACAAAAGCAGACTATTTGATTGGTGGTGCGGCCTGTCGTCACAATAACACGAGAACCCGATGCTGGACAGACAGACCCTGACTGCAGCGTCAAAGGGAAGCGATCTCAATGCTAAGGCGTCATGACAGGTTCAATAATGCATCAGTTCAGAGAGAAAGTTCCCCTCTTACTGCTTGTTTTTGTCCAGAAGATGAAGAAAAGTTTGTTTTAAAGAAGCCTGCGCAGTGATATAGAACTTTTGGAATATGTGAATGGAACTTCCTTTTTAGTTGGGCTTTAACACCCAGCAGCCAATCAGATTTGAGTATTCACCCAGACCATTTTAAGTCCAGAAACACAATGTTTGTTTTTTATGACTATTTGTCAGCATCTTTGTTTTTGTGGAGCAATACTGTTTACATAAAAGTCAGCTCTGCTCATTTACTGTTAAAAGTGTTTTGTACTCACAAATTACAGTTGTGGGATATCTGAGAAAACACTTTACAAATCAAAAACATTCAGACAATAAAAATGAAGGAAAAATGCCCTCTCTGGCCTTTTTTTGGTCAAAATAACTCTTGTGTGTATGTCTACTGTGGCGGGGTGGACAACTAAAGAAAGGCACTGGGTGAGGAGGCGACGATACCTCGAGGCCCAGCAATGACGGGCCGCTGCTGTGTGA
The DNA here is from genome assembly GCF_002922805.2 of Oryzias melastigma. Lineage (NCBI taxonomy): Eukaryota > Metazoa > Chordata > Actinopteri > Beloniformes > Adrianichthyidae > Oryzias > Oryzias melastigma. The sequence goes on from NC_050515.1 coordinate 4,788,471, forward strand.
AAGCCATTCGAGGGGAGGAAGAGCAGGAGGAGGAAGAGGAGCCGCTTGGTGACGGGGCATGGCTGCAGAAACCAGATCTCCCAGAAGTCTTTAGAGTGCTGGGGGGAGACGGCATCCCTGCCAAGAACCACGTGATGAGGGTGAGGAGCGAAGTTTAGGCTCTACACATTTATACACGCTAGGGGTGAAGGGGGAGGAGGGTTTGGGCTGGGCTTAAAATGGGGGACGGGCTTCAAAGCAGGTAATCCAGTGAGTGTAGGTGTCTTTTTTCCCTTTACCATCCCTTCAGATGGATTATAAATCTGTGAGTTTTAATGTAAGGTTGGAACAGAGTGACTTTTGCTTGTAGGTTTTCCAAACAACCTCCTTAAAGTATTTATAATACTTTTGTTGGGTTTCCTGTATTCGTAAAATAAGACACAATGCTTCTGTCAGAACAAAAGCTGAATAAATGCAGATAGTAATTTCAGGCTGTAGATGAGATTGTGAGCTTGGTCAAAGCGCAACTGCTAGGTTTGGACTTGTACATCCAACCATCATCCCCTATCTCGAGTTCAGGTGCAATAGTAAAGTTTTGGGGGGGTGGTTTGCGGTTATAGACAGTGGGGGTTTTAATGGAGTCTTTGTGTTGAATTATAAAACCTTTTTGTATATTGTTGGATTTAAGGTAAAGTGGAGCAGATAGAATACAAGACATTCATCCTTCTATCCGTATCCGTCCATTCATGGATCCATCATCTATGCATACATCGCCCATCTTCCTGTCATCCATCCATCCATCCATCCATCTACTTATTACATGTTTGTAAAATAACTTGTAACTCAAGAGAAGTAAACAAAATTCTGTTTACTGAGGCAACATTATATACTCCGACCTTATGATTTTTCACTCATCTTTAAACTACATTCAGAGTTAGGCTTAAAACATTCCTCTTTGGATAGGTCTATTGCCAGGCTAGCTAGTAATCAGAGAACATTTAACATACTGATCCCCTACTGTAATGAAGTTTTGGGGAATAGTTATAATAGACCCTTTTCACTGTGACAGGGCCGTCAGCGTGATATGTAGCTTCCGATCTATGGATTTAGACCGGGAAAACAAAGAACTGAACGCTGTTCAACACTGTTTTCGGGAAATAATAGAAGGTAATTGTAATAGGAAATTGTTAAGTATTTATTTTATAATTTTCCTGTGTACCTGTTTTCTTCTTTGTCTCTTAGACCGTCCACAAATCAAAATACAAATGTATGTCAAACATTTTTTATTTTTTTATTTTACCGGTATTAGCTAATTATTTTATTTTTTTGTTTTTACCTTTATTTTCCCTCAGATCGGACACAGTTATATGAGCAAAAACAAAGAGGAAAACGTTAGAACCACAGCTGAGCTAACAGCAGCTCACTGACCGCAGTAGAAAACATAACAACAGTAATAAGTTTGACTTTAATGGCAAACGTGCTGAAATTGTCTGACTTTATCTCTGTTTAGGATATTGTAAGGGTGGAAGTTTAGGGAACTTTTAACTGGTAAGAAAATATCTTCTGCAGCTTAGCTTTGGCTAATGCTAGCATTAGCTTTGGCTTGTACTTCAGCATTCACTGAAGTACTTGTAACCTTTGTCTAACTTTAACCAGGTTGACAGAGAAATAATCCACAACTCGTTTAATATCATCCATGGTAATTTGGAGAAGCAGCTGAGCTGCTGCGTTCTGCAGGCAGGACTGCTGACATTTGTACTCTGATTTGTGAACAATCTAAGAGGAGGAAACGTAACCTGCAACCAGGGGGGTTACAATTGGTTAGGGTACCTATTATTATTTATGGAAAATTGCTTTAAAAGCATTCAGCTCAGCTGTCAGCTTTACCGTTAAACAATATGAGCTGGAAGTGAAAAGGGTCTTCTATAATTTACATATTTCTCGTATATATGCTTGATATGCTGAAAATATGCAGCTTATGTTAAAATATGTTTAGTTTAGCAATTAGTTATTGTTTATATTTTATGACTGACTTTCTGCTTCTGTAAAATACTGGCATGAAGCCCAATGAGGTAATTGATTTTGTGATACTGGGCTATATAAAAAAAATGAATTGAATTGAATTGAATTGAACTGAATTGAATTGAATTGAATTGAACTGAATTGAATTGAATTGAAAGGTGGCTCTGACTTAGCCTATATCAGGTAGCAAACTATGAATTTGCTGATCAGGTGAAAATGTCAGGCTTGAAAGACAACTTCAATGTTTGTGGGAGTCAACACTTCATAGTGTGGCCAAAATTATGTTGCAGTTTATTTTGAAGTCAAATAGAGTCTAAGGAACCCACAAAATATGACGTGGAATTTTTCAAAAGGGCTTTCCTTTGATAAATATGCAACAATGTTTTTTAACAGAACACGCAAAAACTGAGAGTAATAGACACAAATAGATCAACGTGATTTATCAAAGATAAAGCAGAACTGTAAATGTTTTTTGCATCTAACTTTTTAACGTCTGAGAGACAGGTATGAACTTGAAACGATACAACAAACAGCAACAAAGACACCACATATCTAAGGCTGCTATGTTTAAGCTTCTGGAAGAGTGAAAGGCTGATATGGAGCCAGTTATGGGAGTTAAAGACATAACTTGCATTTTTCTGCTTTCCCTTTCTCTACAAACACCACATTATTACAGAGAGCATTTCTTTTATGAATAGTTCACTCTTCATCGTTTCTACATTCCCCCCACTTTTCCTTACCTACAAGCCCCAGATGCTGCACGATGGGGCAGCTGACATTAAGAGTCCTCACCCGTACCAGTGTCACATTCTTTGATTCAATTTTGTCCATTATCAACACTGGGACAGACTGGTGAGCCGCAGAGTGTCCCTCCTTAGTGCTGGTAACATCAAAAACAACAAATACTGTGTGTGGTAGATATCAGACCATCTTCAAGGGCTGCATCTCGCTCATTCTTTACTCTCCATTGCACTGATTTAATGTGCAAAAAAACCACAACAATATTAAATATTCATTTAAATCCCAATGCTTACGCCTGATATTAACTCCCTAGTCATTTTAAGTTGATCACCCACAACTCCTAAACAAACAGCACAAGCAATTCAATCAATTTGCAGACCCGTGGAATTTACACTCTTAACTTGAGTCCTCTGTAAATCAACTACTAGTTTGAAATCTATGAAGATATTGGTGATAAAAGCAGGTATAGCAGGTTAGTTCCTTTCAATCCCTTTAATTCTGAAGAGTCCGTTCCCACTTACCCTCATTTGACCACCATACTGTTCCTCCTGTGCCAACACTTCTCTCAGTATTTGTCCATCCCAGCTTATTTTGCTTGTTTCAAGGTTTCTGTCTGTTTTCCAGGTTTGTTTCTTGATCTATTGGTTTTTCATAATGTTTTCAGTTTATAAGGAGAAAGCTCACACTAGGCTATCCGTACCATACCAGACAGTCTGAGCGAGTCCGGAGTCCGCTTGGTTTGACTCCTGTATTTGGGAAAGATTAGGTGAATCTTATCAAGGTCTGCTTGCAGAAGTGGTCTAGAGCCCAGTTCTGAGGACATTGGAGCGTAACGGATCCTGTGATAGTCAGTTTCCGAAACCACACCCGTTAGGTAGCAGTGCGTCACAAAAACGACTTGGCGGAATATCACAACGTCATCCAAACTGCAAAAAATTGTGCTCTAAATACAAATCAGTGTAAATGATTTTTTTTCTATACGCCAAAGAGCCTTCATATATTTGTTGGTGGATGATGAACCAATGAAAAGCAGACAAACTGCAACTCACTGTAAGAACAGGAAACATTCCCGATCACACTCAGATCATTATAGACAATGTGAATACTGGACAATAAGAAGTTGGACTAGGAGGAGGAAATTGTGTTGGACTCATATTAGGAGAAGCTTAAAAATGTGCTCAGTTTTGCTGTAAGTATCTTCCTTCTGTTCTGCCAGCATTATTGACCTGCTGCAACACTGTTCAGTTCTAAATGTATGTTTTAGTTGTTGAATATTATCAAGGGTTCTGTATTATCCCACACTGGTATGTTTCTTTGGTTCGGGTATCTGAGACGTATGGTGGAACCAGTTATCTCAGTTTTGCAGCTTGAAATTACTCCAAAAAAGATGGACAAACCCTGTGGTCATGTCATTCATTGTTTTTTTTGGGGATAATTATTTCAGTTCCATGGTTGTTGCCATCTCAGCCAGACAGAAAAGTGGTAAGGGCGTTCTATATTGTCGTTAATGGTCAGTAACCATCAAATCAGACTAATTTCATTCTAAAAAAAATTAAGAACCTACAACTTCATGTCCTTACAGGTCTCATGAATATTAAGGTGTAATCACAGATTATGAACATTTTCTGCTAGTTTTTGTTGTGAAGTGTAAATATTTAATATTTAAGTCAATGAAGATTAACCTAATTTTGCAAGAAGCTCTCTAATGGTATCATGTGAAATGATCTGGCT